>NW_027176816.1:16129513-16267013 GCF_023349555.1 Cebidichthys violaceus
GTAAGCATGCTGGGAAAAAACAACAGCATTATTTTACAGTAAAACACACACAGAGACACCTACCGTATAGCAGAGGGGATCCAGAGTGGGATGGTGGCCCATGCGGAGTGAAGCGGTCGCTGCAGGCGGAGTCTCTCCTCCCTGGGAGCTGAATCAGCGATGAAGAGTTTAAGGTTGCGGAGAGGAGGAGGAGGAGAGGAGGAATGAGAGGAGGAGAGAAAAGAAGAGGGTCACGGGACTTGCCTTGCCTCTCTCTCGCTCTCTCTCTCTCTTACTGGTAGGGGAGAAAAAAAGGAGGAGGGAAAAAAGCAGGCAGACCATGAAAGAAAAAAAAGACCCCCGGTGCAGGTAGAGAAGAGAGCAAAAAATAGTGGGCAGTGTAAAAAGAGCAGAGCTTTGTGTAAGAGGACTCGATTTGAAGTGATGACCGGGCAGCGAGACGCGTCAGCCGGCAGCTGGCCGTCCCCGTGCACCACACCGGGCCATGTAAAGTTAGACAGCTGATCAGACTGCCCGAGAAGGAGATGGAGCGAGATAGTGAGTGCTGACATGGCTGAAGGACAAATCGGGAAGAGGGAGGGAGGGGGAGCATGGAGGAGTGAGGGGAGACAGTGGGTGAGGAAAAACAGGGAAAATACCAAATCAAATAGTGGGAATGAAGTAAGAATGGGAAGGAGCGGGAGGGAAAGACAAAAGAACTAAAGACAGAAATGATGAGGAGGAAATGAAGTTCATGGAAGAAGATGAGAATAAAAGGAAGGAAGGAAAAGAGCAAGGATGCTGGAAGCAAGGAAGGAATGAAAGAGTGAAGGAACAAAAAGCATGGTGGGAGGTAAAGCAGGGAGGTGCAAAGTTTGGGTGGATAAAGGTGGGAAAGACTAAAAAAGAAAGAAAGGGAGCAGAAAAATGGGGAGCTTTTTAACTGAGATATCTCTTACTCTTTCCTGTCTTTCTTGTCCTTTTGCCCTCATATTCCACTCAATCACTTCCCCCGATATGTCGTCCGGCAGTCGGTAAACGCAATTCCTCCAAAATCAAAAGAGATGAAAGAGAGACTACCAAAAAAAGTGCGCAAATATAGATCAAACTGTTCGCATTTAAAAAAAAAAAGGTTCTGGGATACACAAGCAGTGTTTGTGCATTGGCTATTTTAAAGTGTCAAAAATAGACAAGAGCAAATCAGAGCACCGTGAGGGAGGGGGCAGCGAGCGCAAGGTTCAGTGTGATCAGAGGAAACCCCCTCCGTCCCAGGGTTTTTATACCAAGGTAAGAACCGGAGACGCGCGCCCCTCCACCGGCCCGCCCGCACGGCCATGCTCCACGGCCTTATTTAGTGAAGCGTGGCCAAAAATAGCATCCCTGAGTGCTGCCGGGTGGGGGGTGTGGGGGGGGGGGGGGGGGGGTCTGGGTAAAAGTGGGTGGGTGGGAGAGTGGGCGGGACAGGACAGGGAGGTGTCGAGGAAGGTCGGGGATGGCGGCGGCGATGGTGATGCTTGTCACTTTTAATCATCCTCTCCGCCAATTGACTAGTGTGGTCTGAGACTGATTTACTCGTCGTCCTCATGCATCTATTTCTTTCTTTTTTTCTGCTGCCACCGCTCGATGTGTCATGTTACCGTCCTATGTCCTCCTCTGCCTCCGATACTTAATCTACTGTACTTACAGTCTATCTGCACAACTCCCCTTCTCACCCACCCGGCATTTCCTGAGCTCAGCTCTTTAACAACGGTCCTAGATTAGTCTTTTTGGATGCATAGGTCAAGTCTGTGAATGACACATCGACTCGTCCTTGTTTGAAAATAGAACTTCGGAGGTCAATCTGAGACCATATTCTTGCAATGCAGATTTTGGACGGTGTGACTGAACTATGTTTGCTTTCTCAGCAATATAAGCTTAGCAAAGAGAATACACCTGCTTCCCAAACGGGGGGGGGGTTCCAAAACTCCAAAGGGCATTATGAGGCCCTCTTGATCTTAAGGGGTGTGAGAGAAAAATGGCATAAATCTCTTATCATTTAATGAATCTCTGTAAAAACAAATTACTCATCTTTTTGTGATGCAAGCAATGTAGCTCCAGGGCTGGCAATGTTGGTCGGTCCAGATTTCAGTAACCATTGTATGACCAGCCATGGATTCATGAAGACATTCGTGGTCCCCAGAGGAAGAAACCTCTCCACTTAGGTGACGACCTGACTTTTCTCTAGTGCCGCCATGATGCCGACATCTGCTGTTCTTAGTGAGATGTCTCGACAATCATCGGATGGATTGTCATGAAATTTGGTGCTGATGTTCTTGTCCTCCAGGATGAATTGTAGCAACTTTGGTGAGCCCTTTCGTTCCTTTGAATGACATCAACAGGTTAAAATCTCCATTCATCCAATTTGGTTTATTCAAAATTACAGCCTGGTCTCCTACAAATGAGATTTCTCTCTATAACTAAAGAAACTTAGCAAACATACATTAAGCCAAATTATGATGTTTTACTAAATCTGACCATGTAGTTACATTGCCTAAATAGCCAAGTCATTTTGTTTGTTTTTTGTTTTGTTTCAATTGCCAACTTTACCCACCCGTCTAAAACAGTGACCACAATTCGGGAGAAAATATTTTTCCCTCAAAATGTAACTGAGGATGTAGTTTAGTTGTATGGGAACATAATTTCGGTAAGTGTTAATTATCAAATGTTAGCATCCTAATGCGCTAAACTGAGCATGGTATGCATTATACCTGCTAAACATCAGTGCGCTAGGATTTTCCTTGTGAGCGTGTTAATATGCTAGCACAAAGCATTTAGCAGATGTAAAACTAAGCCAAACAGAACCTCTAAAGCTCACTAATTATTATGTTCTATCTTTGTTTAATCCGTACAAACCGGTCTTCTATACTGGAGACTTGAAATACCTGCCCCTGGCCTATGGTCCGAAACATTACCCTCAGTAAATTTAAGAAGCCTTTTGTGTAGAATTGTGTGACTAAGTGCCTAAAAATGTACGACAAATGTTTCTCTGACTGCAGTTGGATTGGTGGTTTTCACAATTATCAGTTCCAAATTGAATCCAAATGGCTTGTTGTCTCCCTGCTGTTATTCACCTCCTTATGTGTGTACCGTTACTAATAGTTCTGTACAGTTCAGTACAGTTCTGTACAGTACATGTTGTATACAGAATATACATCAATCTCTGAAGCCTCTGGGGGAAAAGGGGTTATGTTTCTGGGGTTCAGGTGTAGCCAGCGGATATCTTTTTTACGTGCGCCGTTCATTGTTTACAGTCCGATTAGCAACTTAAGATGCGATACATCCAGAATTAGCCAGTTTACAAGCATATTTTGAACCAATAAAAAGCTAAATTATCAACAGACAATAACTGGATCCCAGATTGCATTTCAGTCAATGCGTTCTGCCTCTTTTGCTCTACACACATACTGTTTTACCTGCATTCAACCAAAGACTGCTCGAATGTGAGCAATGCTAGTAGTACTCTGACTACGAAAGGAAACCAGAAGGGTTCTGATACCAAAATAATCTTGGCTCTTTGCATTTATAGAGATTGTATACATAACCATGGATCAAACGACATGCTTTCATTTTTCCTCAATAATGTGCCAGTGGGTTTGTGGTGGTGGGTGGGTGTAGGAGAACCACTATCACAGAGCAAACACATTTTATGATTTTATGATATTCTTGCCTTCGATTAAAAATGTATCATGTTTCTAAATCATGTGGACATCCACATTTATTAACGCATGTGACTAAATGACCTGTGTAACTCCACCTCCTCCAAAGTCTTGCCCTCTAGAGTCTAACAGTTTTTGGTTAGAGCCCCTTTAAGCCCGAGTGCCCCCCGTGTCGGTGCCCCCCACCGAATCTCCCCGCTGTATTTTTGGCCCTGCCAAATAAAGAGGTGCCGGCCTCTTTACAGCCAAACAGCTGCCCGGACGTCCACACACACACACACACACAGACACACACACTGACTCCACCACCACGGTGATGCAGTGTATGTATGGATAGCATGACCGAGAGAGAGAGAGAGAGAGAGAGAGAGAGAGAGAAATAGAGAGAAAGGACAGACAGCAGGGCGAGAGGTGTTCACTTTGTGTGTGTGTATGCGAGCTGATGAAGAGTCTCAGGTAGGCGAATGTATCTGTGTGGAGGAAGGGACACAGCGAGATGGAGAGAGAGAGAGAGAGATTGAGAGAGGGAGACGGGACCTGGGAATTGAGAGGACGGGAGGAAGGGAGGAGAGACAAGGGAAAGAAAGGATATTGATTTCCAACTTAAAGAGGCAATCTCCGCTTCTCAGGAGCTCCGGGGACCGAAGTGTGTGTCTGCGCTCCTGTGTGTCTTTGTGTGTGTGTGTGTGTGCGTGCGTGCGTGTTGAGTGTATGATCTGTCCTGGGATCACAGCCGAGACTGAAGACACCGGTGCAAACATCAAGCGCGCGCACACACACACACACACACACAGAGACTTCTGGAATGTTAATGGTGTTCAAAAGAGTAAAACAGAGAGCAGAGCAAAAGACAAAATAACACCTTTAAGCTATTCACTTTTCTGCTCTGGCACCTTCACAGGCGTCCCACTACTCCAATTAGTCCTATTACCCTTCGACTTTTCCTTTTTTTCTCTGCTTCTTTAGAGCCGTCTTTTTTGGTTCTTTTACACACCTATACTTCTCATCTGCTTTTTTCTTCTTTGCTCACAGCAAAGATTTCCTTTTCTCTGACTGGAGAGTTAGAGAGATTTCATTAACAAATGTTCAAGTTTGAAACGAGACAACAAATGCACATTTTAGTATGGATGAAAAGGAAAGAATACAGAATGAAATTTGTATGGTGACGGATGTGATTTCACATTCACAAATAAAAAATAAAAAGGATATACAAATTGTGGTTCCCACATGTCCTTGTAATCCTTGAAAGTTTGTGAATTTGAGGGGTAAAACTTAATGCCTTAAAAAAGTATTTGAAAACGGACATGATTAATTCAGAGTGTTGGCATTTGTTTTATGTAAAGTGAAGTTGTTTTGATATTTTTTTTACTTTTTAATTGTCGCCTTGATCTGCGTCTTTCACTATGCTGTGTTAGGTCCTTGAATATGAGGGGAATTTCACCTGGAAAGTCCCTAAAAAGTCCATACATTTTATGTTAAAGAACTCAACAAATGTGTTTGCTAATTTCAGAAGTTCATGAATGCATACTTTTCTAATCCAGAAACAAATACCGCTAAACTTGAATGTAAAACACTTAAATACAATATTCCAAATGCAATACTTTACAACCCAACTGGAATACATGTCAGTGTTATTGACTCCCTCTGTCCTCAAATAATGACAATTTAAAACATCACCTTTTGACGCATTATGTCGTTTTTCATCATCAATAGAGCTTTTCTTTTGGACAGAACTTTTACGAGTAACAATGAAAATACAAGCCAACTGGCTACAGCTAGTTTTTCAACGTATCCTCATACGGCAATTCGTATGAAATCTTACAAAAACTTATACGTCATTTTTCGAGCGTGTTCCAGTGAAAGTCCAGCGTCTCGCCAGCGCATGCTCCATTATGTAATAAAAGTAAGGTTGAGAAACCTCAATGTCGACTTCTGGTTTTAAACAGGACGCAAACAGGGGTCTCTCGGGTGATAGTCGTGTATTCGTTTGACCCGTCCATCCACCCCGACCTCAAAGTGTTTTGCTGTCTTTTTAGTGATATCTTGGTTTGTGTGACGGTGTGTGAGTCAGTGATGTAGCCCCGTGGGACATGATGTCATCAGTAAACTCAACATTTGGTTTTACACAGGACAAAATGCCGTTCTTTTGACTGAAAGTCCTCTGTTTGTTTGTCCCTTCCAACCACCATTAGCGAACTTTGTTGCTCAAATGCTATGAGTGTTTAGCAATGATGCGGATGGGTTTACACTGTAGTTAGCTAAAAGCTCAATGTGTCTCAAGCAGACGTTAAAGGATGCCTTGTGGGTCGATATCAAGACGCGAAAGGGTCACTGATCCAGAGTCGGTATTGTCGTGGGAGTGAGACCAGACTTGGGACCTGTGTCCACATAGCGCTCTTTTCTGAGCGCACGCGTCTTTTTTCAATTGTTTCCAATGAGGAGAAAGCGTATGTGGCCGTATGTGGCGGCACAGAGGGGAAGCGCTGCACCCAGCGTCTTTTTCGTGAGCTCTCCTCATTTTTTGTTCCAACACACACTATCATGACAAAGACCAAGAAGTCCATTTAGGAGCAGATCGACCGGGCCGACACTAAATGCTACTGGTGAGTGTTGAGCTTTTATTTCTGTACGCCTTATGTTGAGCCCTGCGGCTGTTTTTTTGCCAGAAAAAGGCGCTATGTGGATACACCACTTAGTCGCTCTTCATACTACACCACCTGACAAAATATTGCACTTTTCATTTTGTAGGTGTAATAAGAATGAACAGTTGCTGGCCGTCTTTTGAGGCTCTTCTTCCCAATGCTGTCAGGTGATTTTTGCACACTGATTCAACAACCTGTAAATACATGCAAAGACACATTTGTGAACTCTATAATTTACTAACAAATCTTCAGGATTGAGGATTATGAAACATGCTTTTGTCACTACTATTGGCACTAATTTCTCTCCATAAAGAGAGATACAAAGAGCGATACAAACTGGCAAAATTGAATAAACAATGCAAAACGAGAACTCTTACGTTGTAGGGGCTTTTCCTTTAATCTGCGAGGTGAGGCATTGTGAAGTATTTGTCTTTGTGATTGGGCCAGTGTGAAAAGGCTGACTTGAGTCTTCAATTTCTGAATATAGAAACACCAGGGCTTGCCAGTCGCGTGTATTTTTAATTCATGTTTGAGTGTGTGTGTGTCTGTGTGTGTGCGTAAGCATTACTGCTCCATGCCTGCCTCTTACCAGTCCTTCCTGCAGTGCTACATGAGTGTGTGTGTGTGTGTGTGTGTGTGTGTGTGTGTGTGTTTGTGCTGCACCTTAGAGTCTGTACGCTCATCTGATCCGGCCTGGCGTGCAGACAGAATAATAAGGTTGTGTTGTAGGACAAAAAAACAATAAGTTCCCTTCAAATTCCTTCTCTCTGTGACGGGGCGGTGCTGTCGGAGACAAACTGCAAACCACCAAGAGTTTACACTAAAATATTTCCAGTTTTTTTTTTTCCTACGGTTTTCCCCCTCCCTATGATGCAGTTAAAGTTCCCGGGGGACCATTACTTTAGCTGGCGTGTGAAATGGCCTCGGAGATGAATGCTTTCTCTGCATTACCTGGTGGCAGGGGAGCAGCAATGGATACAGTGTACAGATCCTGCAGAAGCTTTTTTAATCTGGGAGAGAGAGAGAAAGAGAGAGAGAGAAAGAGAGAGAGAGCTCTCTGATCTGAGCCAGCGGCGGGATTGAAAAAAATGTGAAAAGAGAGGAGAGGGGCCAGAAGGCAGAAGACGAGGAGGCAACAAAAAAAGACAGAAAGAGGGATGTCAGATGTGCGATTATACTTTTAATTAGTACCACCGGAGAGGAAAGTTAAACGTATGACTTTGGATAATGCTTTACAACAGTGGAGGTTTTTCAATCTAATAAAAAGAGTCTCTTAATTTGGCTCCAACACTTAATTGTGCTGGACAGCGGCCGTCTGTCCCTGAGCACCTCATGAACAAGGGGACCAGAACCGGGACGAGGAGCCGCTGCCCACAAACACTGAGGAGTGGGAGCCAGAGGAAGCAGGTGCTCTCAGAGGTCAATGGCCAACTCAATTGGTTAAGTAGTGGTTAAAGTAGCAAATAGACTCATGGATCTGGCTCATATTGTCCATTGTGTCGCAGCCAATGACCTTGTGTAATTCTAAAGTTTGGGCTAAATTAAAATCTTTTGTTTATGAAAGGAGAAAATATGCTCCTGTGGGTGCAGGCCAGAGTGCCTGATTGGTATTCATTGAGCACGGAGAACAAGATCAACAAACTTGCTCTGCTCTGCAAAGTTACAGACACATGTTCAGCTTTTTTTGATGAGCTTCAATGAACAGGTGGCACCAGAGATCTTTTCCTCGCTGAGGCTAGTATAGTGGTCCATTCTTCAACGGCGAGGCTACAGAAGTTGTGCATTTACATGAATAAACAAGGGTAAGTACGGACATTTTAAAGTCAATTTCAAAGATCATATGCCTGCTACAATTAGATAGATAGAAGCACAGCGGTTGAAACTGCTTTTGAGAGAGGAGCATAAATGAACATTCCTTACCATTTTTACTGCCATTTCCACATCACCTTAAAGTACCATGAATAGTCAAATCTTCTATTTTGAAGATATAAGTGTAGCTATAATATTGAATATTTCCATCAGACAGCCCTTTCTGATGGGGAACTGAACTGCAATTAAAACTTATCTATTCTCTATTCAAAGACACAAACTCCATTGACAAAAAAAAACATAAATTTGACTTTCAATTCAGTTCCCAATCTGAAAATGGTCAAAATATAGCACACACTTGAACTTTTATTGACTTTCTTTGGTGTCTAAAAAAATGTTTGCTGCTGCCCCATCTACAGTAATACACTGACTATGGAGAAGTATCTCATACAACCACACTTCAAAACATCTAAACTATCTCCTTCAGCTTGCGTTAATGGGTGTACTATGGAAGTCGCAATAGCATCCTACAACAGAACATCTACCTAGCATTAGCTGGGTTACTTGGTCAATGGCACAGTTGTGTCCAACGCTCTTTTTGTTGTTATATACAAATACAGTCGAAAAAGAAATCTCATAACCAACTCTAGACGGACTCAGTTTTAATTCAATATTAGATTAGATATCCAGGTAAGTATGTGAGATGTGAGTCTTGCAGATGGTTATATCGTCCCTCCTCTGTCTTCGAATAGAAAAATGAATCAGATCTGAGGAACTCACTCTGCTCTGTTCCCTGTGCTTTAATATAGTTGGACTGTAAAGTACCACCACTGAGCCATCCAGAGGTTTATGTCTGATATATTATATGGAATGTCACCCATCTGTTCCCATATCAGTTTTATGTTTATGGGTCTCTTTGATGAACCTGCCATAAAAGTTCAGTGAATCTGCCAAAAAGGGCGCAGGCTTGGTGAGCTGGGAGTGGACAGTGCAAACTGTCGCTGCTGTCAAGTTAAATGGTAATAAGTCTAAAGCGTTTTTCACAGGAGACTGGTACTGCAACAGGACCTTCTAGTCGGCAGGAGTCTGTAATTTAGAGGTCTACACAGGGCGGGAACATACCTGAACCCAATGAGAAAAGAGCCTATCTGAAAGGGACTAAGAACTGGCAGGCCTGATCCTAATTGTAACAAGGACAATTAGACCAGATCCAAAATGTGACTGACAAAAAAGATAAAATAATAAAAAAACACCAAGGAGGATGGAAGGCTTGCAAAGCCCAAAAGTTAGTGTGTTGTCCCTAAATTACAAGGCAGATATGTTTTGAAACAGTGTCTCAGTGATCGACTAACATTTTCACAAGGTTATGAAGGAATATTGCGAAAGAAAGCGCTGCAGTAGCTGAATGGTTGCAGGACACAACTGCAACATCCGCGGTTCGATTCCGGCAAGGGACCTGCATCTGACAGTCTAAAAGGTAAGTCCAAAAAATGATCGAGTGTTGCCTTCATGGTAATTAAGTGTCCTGCAAACATTTTTCAGCATGCAGTCAAGGAGGGCAAGGCGTTTTGATTCCCATTATACAGTGAAACTGTTTTGTGTTGGATCATTTTTGCCTGAGAAAAGCATTATCAGTATTTCCGGCAATTATGCACATAGTCAAGAGTGTCGTCATTTTGTCATTCTCACGTCATGTTGTAACTATAGTCAAGATACAACAAAAAGTCTAGCTACGATCAAGGACTCATCCATTGGTTTGTGGATTGCTGTTTTGAATCCTCAAATTGAACATTTCGGCCATCGCTATCTTGGTTTTTGGCCGTCGCCATATTGGTGTTTTGCAACCAAAAATGACAGTTACAACCTGAAGACATTTTTAGGCGACCAAAATTCTTTTCCCAAATTAACTTTTCATGAAGTTCATGAAGACAAAAACATGGACAACTCCCTGTGGTAGCAACCTGTCAATCACAAGGTAGCCCCGCCTTAAAGCACACTCTGGTTTATGGTCTACTTGACTCTAAATGGACCATAATTTACTAAATGAACATCATGCTGTATTGAAGAAGACTTGAAACTAGAGATTGAGACCATAAACTCATGTTTACAATGTTTATACTTTAATACATTTTGCTGACTATACTTAACAATAATGCCCCCTCCCACCCCCAGGTGAAATCACTTTTGATCATGTTAAGAGTGTATCAACTGACTAGATGCTAAGTTAAACCATTCAGAATCAGCCTGTTTCTGTCCTCCTGTGTGTCGTATGATGTAGTGGCTGCAGGATTTGGCCAATATCTGTGGCACAGGCAGAGTTATGGGCCGCAGGAAGCCCAAGTGTAGTGTGTCAGCTGTGAATCGATGGACACATCTAAATATAAACTTGTCTCATGTAACGCTGACAAAATCGTCATTCCGTTTTATTTTTTTCAATAAAAATCCAGCCATCCGACGGCAACGTCCGTGCTTGAGACAGAGTGTGTGTCGGTGTGTGAGAGAGCGAGAGAGAGACTGTTGGTTCAACGATGAGCGTTCATGATGCCGCTGCACTGCTGGGTTTTGACTGAACCATCACTCAAAGGGTAGATATAAGGGAATCTCCCTCCCTCCACACACACACACACACACACACACACACACACACACACACACTAGAAACATGTTTTGAACAGAGTAAGGTGAGGCCCATGGCTTTGGGCCAAACTGATTTTTTTGTCGTGTCTACACAGACTTCTTCCTTAGGCTGAGAATAGCATTGACTTGCCCTTTGTTTCACCCAGCTATATAACTGCCAAGGTCATGTGACAGTTTCGCGCCGCCTCTCTTCTTTGGGCCCATCCTCGCTCGATCTCAGATGTGCCGTCGCATTACGGCGAGACAACAACCAATGAGAACAATGTTAAATCAAGTCAAGTTTCAATTATCCCTTATGTCAGCAAACGCGTGCCTTGTCTCCCTCGCCGCCGTTCTCTGTTCGCCGTCGGTGGGCCGGAGGAGGGCGACGAGTAGGAGGTGGGGGGGGGGCCCTCAGAGGGGACTCGGGGAACAAGCCGGTGACACATTGATGGATCTCGGTCCTGCTTCGCATAATCATTCTCCTGGCCAGTCGAGGACAGAGAGAGAGGGAGGAAGAGAGGCAGAGGCCGGAGACAAAGAGACGGACAGAGGAAATAGAAAGACCGAGTGGGGAAACAGAGGAGGGGGAGTTAAAGAATGAAAACGGTTGAGAAGGAGAGAGAGAGAGCCAAAATGCCAAACGGTGCATTATTCTTTGGGAGAGGAAGAAGAGCAGAGAGAGCTGAGCGATGCAAAGCACTCGAACGAAGCGACGAGGAGAGAGGGGGGAAACGATGAAGAAGGAGAGGGAGGGAAGTCAAAGGGTGAGGGAGAGAGAGAGAGAGAGAGAGAGAGAGAGAGAGAGAGAGAGAGGGGGGGGGGTTGTTGTAAAGGAGAGCCGAGGGAGCTGAGCGTGTCGAGGGCTGGGAGAGATCAGAGCCGCAGCTGTGGCTCACGATAGCGCCGCTTGTGTTAACACGCTACCTCGCTCCCCCCTCGTACATCTGTTCATTCATTCCCGTTTCGCTCAGAGCCAGGGCGCCGCCAGGTGATCATTTTCTCTGTGAATTAGGACTCCCGGCAGAGTAGAGTCCATTAGGGCGGATCGCTGCGTATCAGTGTCTCTCACAACCAATTGAGCGTGAGAGAGCGAGCGTACACAAAGTAGCGACTGTCGCCGAGAGCCGGCGCAGCGTTGTACAAATGTGACACTTGTTTTGTTTTTTTTCATGTCTTGTTACTTCAGGACAATTGCAGTAGTTAGCCTTAGACAACAGTTTTTGCACATTTGGTTTATCGTGTACTTTTTAGCCTCAGTTTGTGTATTTGCTCTGATCTGCATGCTCTGTCTAAATCAGGGGTGCCCACACTTTTTGGGCTTACGAGCTACTTTTAAAATGATCTACCTACATTAAAAATGCTAAATATGTATATATACATCTACTGAGTATACCTTATATTTACAATATATGTTGGCGCACCTTGAATAACTGCATGAACCCTTATGGCACAAAACAATTCTGTACATTTTTGGTCATTACCTTACTCTGATGACTTACACTGAATGGAATCAGCCAGGGTTGCATAGTCCAGACAGTAGCTGCTGGTAGCCAGCCTCAAGCAGACTGCCAAATTATGTCATGGTGGAACGGTGTTTGGACTTAATATTCTTCATGTGGGAAAAAACTGACTCACATAAATAAGTAGAGCCGAATAATGCAGTCAAGAAGGAAGCACATTTCCTCATGTTTGGGTACTTTTCCTCTGTGAGTAAGTTCCAAAACTGTCCATGAGCCCTGGACTTCAGCTGAATGTCAGCCTGTAGTGTCAAAATCTCATCCTCCACTCCAGACGAGTTCAGGTGAAACGGCGTTGCAATTTTTGATGCGAGTGAATCAACCTCAATATCTCCGAAATGGAAAGAACATAAATGTAGCGACTGGCTCGAGTAAAGCAAAGTCTTGAAGGTGTTTGTCAAACTCTGGCAGACACTTGTCAATCCGCTCTGTCAAGATGTGCACACAGCTTCTATTGCGTCTCCAGCTCTGACGCGAGGTTTTGGAAGTTCCCCCAAATCATGGCGCTGCAGCTTTAGCTTCTTTAGTAGAAATAAATTGGAAGGCTAACTAATTAGCTGGCCAGAGTTTTGCAGTGGTGGCCTGTGTGTTAGAAAAGACGTGATCTCAGACTGGATGATAGGCTAACATAAAAAAATATTTTGAATGGCATGCGATCTACCCGCACTACCTTTGCGATCGACTGGACGTATTGGGCACCCCTGGTCTAAATGATCAACCATTTTGAAACTAATGGACACAAATAGATGAGCTAATAGCACAGAACCTGCATTTCCCTCATATCCACCAGTGTCAGCTGTACATGTCTGTGCTATTTTGCACCACTGGGCATTTTTATCTCGCCTTCAACTGGTAGGCTACCAAATACTGAAGCAAGGCTTGAAAGTCCCAGTGAAAGTTAGATCATCTTAAAGGAACAGCGTGTAACATTTCGGGGAAATAATTGACAGAAAAAATATGCATAACTATGTTTTCATTAGTGTATAATGACCTGAAACTATAACAATCTTTGTTTTACTTAGCTTAGAATGGATGGCTACTGGAGTGTTGATAAGCTCCGGTGTTACTTGTGTTTTTTTAGTCGTAGTTTTTAATGTTTTGGTAAAATTGAATATCACAATGAAGCGAGCATTTCCTCTCTGTTGGGCTGAGCTCCTCCAACTACACTCAGACACAAACGAGCAGAGAGACGGCGGTAGTGACGGAACCAGGTGAAGTGTAGGTTACTCAAGTTGACGATAACTACGATATACTGCAATAAAACAAGCACGGGTAAAAAGACAATACTATATCAATACATCTGTTCAACAAGCATGAACCTGTAAACAAAAGTGAACCCTAATTCCATCGGCCGCTCTCATCCACTGACGCTATGTTTACACAAGCACAGCATGAACGATCGGCCAAATGTCACAGCTCTGCCCCTTCTCTCCTGTCACTCTCTCTCACTCACCTAATCAGCTCATTCAGTGCACCTGTTAGTCACACCCACCTCATCAGCCCAATCACTCTCACCTGCTAGTCACACCCTCCTCATCAGCCTAATCACTCTCACCTGCTCTCTCTGCTGCACCTGCTATTTAGACCCCCGTCTCACACACACTCACTGCCAGATCGTTCTCCTCTTCCATGCAAGACCTTCCAGCGTTTCTCTTTAGACTGATTCCCCGTTACTGACCCTGCCTGTCTTGGACTACCCCGCCTTGCCTCTGCCCCGGTAATTCACTCAGCCTTCTGTCCCCGACCACGAGAGCCTGCCGCTGTATTCCTGTGCATGTTCTACCTGTTGTGTGTTCCGAAGTAAATAAAGATTTGATTCAAATCATCCCTGGTGTTTGTCGTACTGCTCCTGGGTCCTTACTGCACCTGTTACACCAAAAGCATTTTTTTACAACACTGAAACTGAAGCGGTCTGTCTGACGTTTACTGTTTATCTTAGTTTGTTCTTGTAAACTTCTCTCCTGGCTGAGATGAAGCAGACAAGAGGAATGACTGATACTATGTGATGTCTGTGTTCTTCATTATTGATTATTATCATTGACTTACTCAGGTATGTTATCTATTTTATTGACTTTGATTTTAGATTTATTTCCAGTGTAATATTAATGACTTTGCATAGTGAATTTGCTGTTGTAAACATTACTGTTGTGTTGTAGAAACAATATTTAATTATATCTAAATCATAAATAACTTCTAATCCTATTCTGAATTTATTTGTTTTTAATTTTATATATGTTTTTAAAAGCAATCATTTAGTAATGAAAAGTGTATCCAATTCTTATTTTAACTGACTTTTTATTAATCAGCCTTAATCCCAAAGTCCTTTCTTCCCTCAGTCCTATGTTCCCTCAACCATATGTTCCATCAGCTATAAATTCCCTTAGTCCCATATTTTAAGGCCTATGTTCCCTCTGTCCTATGTTCCCTCAACCCTATCTTCCATCAGCCATATATTCCCTTAGCCCCATATTTCCCCTCAGTCCAATGTCCCCTCAGCCCTATGTTCCCTCAACCCTATGTTCCATCAGTCTTATGTTCCCACAGTTCTATGTTCCCTCAATCCTATGTTTTATCAGCCCTAAATTCCCTCGGATCAATACCTCTGCCGCTGCCATGGCATTGTTCTAACAGACCATTATCACAAAACCCTATTAATCCAACAAATGTCCCAATGAACGGAAAGCCCATTTTTTCGACAGCTCCTTATCTCGAAAAAAACAAAACGTCCAATGTTCAGAAGGCCAATTGCTCCAAAAATACAATAAACAGAGGCACATGGCTAATTATTATGTAGAATGACATCGAATAACCTTCTTGGTTGCAACATTTTTTTTCCTACTATGGCAAAGGCATGGCACTCTCTACGTTGCCTCTGATTGGCTTACCCTAATATTCTTACTTGAAACCCTAATCAATCTCACTCTACATCGATAAACTGAAACAGCCGCTGCAACGATTACCATCTGTCTGTTATTGGATATTGTTCATGTAATATCTACAAAAATAGATATTTCAACATGAGCCAAGGTGCTGGGAAGATAGAATTGAATTGATTTATAAAGCTATAAACTTAATTACACTTTTAATTTAATTGTGGTGGCACACCAAAGAAAAAAATTAGCTGGAAGATGCTAAAACGCTCCACAGAGCTGAGGGCGAAATGCAGTTAGGTTGTAATACAAGTAAACGCTTGAAACATGATTTGACCCAATGTTCATGTAAAAATACATCTTAGTTTATTTTTATAAATATCTAAACTTGCTGTTAAATAATCAAACCTTGACAGATGTTGAGCACCTCCTTTTTCCCAAATGCATTGATAAAAAGTTGAATTTGACTTCACATGTAGTGAATTGTAGTAGTTTGATAGTTAGTTAATAATTCAAGTTAAAACAAGCATTCTTGATGTGACTTTAAGCGTTTAGCAGCGTAAAACAGTTCACATTCTCACCTGAATTTCAGGTCCTTCAGTGGTAACACAATTCAAGGCAAATTGCAGTTGAGCAAATGTCACTTCATTCAAATGTGTTCAAGGAAACAGACAGTGGGAAAGGTAGCGCATGGCTAATTACGTCCGTGTGCCTGTGTGCCTTTGTGTGGGGAAGAAGAAACTGAGACAAAGACAGAGAAAGAGAGATGAATAAAACTAGAGTGCTAATCCAGTGATGAATCTGTGTGTATTTTGGCGCTGGCAGCCCTGATTTATCACCAACACTTTATTCAAGGTCCTGAAATTAGTAAGTCGCTCCACAAGATGGAAACCCTCGACTTCAGAGATGGTGACAAACTGGCTGTCCACAGCTGTGTTAAGGTAAACGTGCCTCTCTTTATGTGCATGCATTTAATATGTTCATCTGCGTGTTGCTCAAGTCTGCAGTGTAAGTGTGCCGTTGGGCGTATGAGTGCAGCCGGACTACCAGTCATGAACAAACCTAATGGAAACACTTTTTACCTACAGGACAAAAGTTTCTTTAAGGTGCACACATCCACTTTCCCAGGAGATGAACAAAATATTAACAGAATGATAGAGCGAAGCAGACTGAGGCTATTATAGAGGAGAAAGGTGGGAGCGCCAAGGGGGGGGGGGGGGGGTGGAGCTGGGGGGGCGATCCTGAGGACATTATGGGAAAGCGGTACGCTGGCTGATGATGAAAAGGCTGCAGGGTACCGGCTGGGAGAATTTGTTGAGATATAGGTGCGATACAGCAGGCCTTTGGGCTCAGGGCGGACGCTGCCGGGGCTGAGGCCGTGAGATAATATAAAGTGGCTTTCTACAACCTCAACTTCTCCCCGCACCAGTGGCACAGGGTGGTGGGGGATTCATTAGCGGGCAAAAGACCTTTTGTGCCCCCCCCCCCCCAATACTGTAAATGTATTAATAATATTAATACATTTCTTTAATAATAATAATACAGTTATGATATTTCTAATTAAGACTACAAATTTGCAAAGGAAATGAAGGACTATTTAGGATCACACCAGTTGCGCGGCATATCGGACAAGGGTCGTTAAATGGGGGGGGGACAACGACCTCGTCCCCGCTTCCTGCCCCCCCTCTACTTGGCACCCTTGCTCAACCCACACCCGTCTTCAAACTCAACCTCCATTTTACATCTCAACTACACACCTGAAAAGTTTTGTGACACCAAAAAGGGGCCAGAGGCACAAAGTGGGGAACTAGCAAAGAGAAGGTGCTTCTATATACCCCAATCCGGAGTTATTATCCTTGTCAGGAAGGTTGGTTAACCTGTCAACAAACAAAATGCATGAGTTGTTTTTGTTCTTGTTGATGATCTCAGAGCAAAATCACACTGTAAATATGTAATTTTTCTTTCCAGATTTCAAAGTGAATCTGGAGGTTTGATTTCAGCCATTTTTGTTCTGCTTTTCTGCAATTTTTGTGTAGTAGATTAACTTCCCAGAGCAAAAACCTAAATAACCCTTATTTGAAAAAAAAAAGTTTCACAATTAGCCGAGGAGTTATTTCCCTCAAATAAATGTGTATCATCTCACATCGTATGACATATCTGGTTCTG
Organism: Cebidichthys violaceus; assembly: GCF_023349555.1. NCBI lineage: Eukaryota > Metazoa > Chordata > Actinopteri > Perciformes > Stichaeidae > Cebidichthys > Cebidichthys violaceus. The sequence goes on from NW_027176816.1 coordinate 16,146,811, forward strand.
CTGGCTTCTTGCAAGCTCTATGTGGCTGTAATAATGGATATATTTGCTGTAATTCATTCATTTAGTACATCCATAAGCTGTGTCCTGTAAAGCCTGTACCATAGATGTATCAACGTATCTGCTCCCAAACAACCGTCTATCGGCCAGTAGCTATAGCGCAAGTAGAACAACATATACAGAATTTAACGTAGAACTGTCAGGTTAGTTACGAACACGCTGGACAAAAGCAAGGCCACAACTATTCATATACATCCATAGTCTGTGGTCTGTTGTCCATCTATTGTGGAGGTCCTAGACATTACAAAGCTTGAGATTGCTCTCAAAATCCCAAGAGTGCTGGAACTTTTCTAAAACGTTATGCCCCTCTGAGAAGTGAGGCAAACAGTAAATAGATCTAACAGTATATGTATTCATAGTATATAATACAATACTTTTTCATTGCTCAACACAGGCCATTTCTGTAGAATTTTTCATTACTTTTGCACAGCACTTCATAACCGGATATTGCTCAGCTTACAAGTTCTCTGGCCGGAGTTCCTGCTTTAGTAGGTTTCTCCAGCACCCCCATGATGACTGATGACATGATGACACATGGATTCACAAGGTGAAAAGTGTACCAGCGTGGCTGTCCTTGCTGGTAAATCCATGTAAATGCCGGAGTGCATTTAGGAAGGATCAGAAACAGCTCAGTACTTTTAGTCAGAGGAGAGAGCGATGCATGTTTTCTGTTAGTTTCGGTTTTCCACCTCGGATGAGTTCTTTCTGATAACAGGAAACAGAAGTAAACAGACTCAAGTTCAGTAAAGTGCTGCAGGACCTGCTGTCAGTCACCACAATGGGATTTCTCCACAGGTCCATAGAGCTGCTGATCAGCATGATGCAGTTGTCGAGCTGTATGACTTCCTTTTTACAGCTCTCTATTTAATTGTACTGTAACTTTTCATTCAACCTTTATTTATTAGACTAAAAGGCAGCATGTCCATTTATTTGATCGTCCGGACCAAATTTACTGATCTACCTGTGTGAAAAGTGTCCTAAAATTCACACCTTCAATGCTTCAATGGAAAATAATACTTTTATTGAATTTCTTAAGGCGAGATGCTACAGACATTGTTTTTCATGCACTGGTCAGTTTTGTGAATTTGGGCTATTTTGCTTCTATAACATGTCTTATTTCTGACTAGTGGAGAGAAATCATCCAAAAATACACATTTAGGTCGTCTTTGTCTTTTTTTAGTCTAATTTTCACAACGTTTCCATAGACAATTCCTCATTTACATATTCAAACATAACATTTCAGAAAACTTTCTTAATGTAAGCAATCAACTAGAGTAGTTTAATCTGAGCCAGAAATCTCCACTTCAGTAGCACTTACAGCAAACGTTCCAGTTTCCAGACGGGTTTGTTCATAAACTATACTACTTACTATATCCATATATCTGATTTATAAAACCTTTTATTAGTAAAAAATGGCCAACATTTTTTTTTAATGGCTGTTGACACAATTTTCGGATTCATGGAGTCATACAAAGAGATATCATAAACTCCCTCTATAAAAACCTATGACTCTAATATGTCAACCACATGAAACAAGAATTTTGAACCTGGCTTCATTCAATTTCATAATGTAAATCAGCACAAATTTGAAATAAGAATGCCTCATTTACATACTGAAACGTAACATTTCAGTAAACTAGTAACACAAAAAATAATTGTCTTAATGTCAGTAATCAACTAGGGAAGTGTCATTTTGATATTTATTAGTTGAAGTTTTTACCCCATTCACCATTAGTCTGTGTTCACACTGCCCATATTTAGTGGGATGTGGGCCTCAGTGTTTGCTGCTGCTTCCAGCAGATTGCTGCTGCTGGAGATGGATGTGTGCCGCACGGACGAGGAGCGTCTACCTCTCTCTGCCTGACTGTACAGGAATGGGCGAGAACAGAGGGTGCTGGGGGAGGAGATTAATGGATAATGGGAGAAGGAAGTGTTGAGAAGGATGTGGACAGAGCCGAGGTGTAGTGATGGAGAGTGGGAAGGATGGGCGGCGCAGGTAAGTGAAAGAGCGGATTGTGTGTGTGTGTGTGTGTGTGTGTGTGTGGGGGGGGGGGGGGGGTAAATCCGGATATCAGAGATTACAGGTTCTGTGTTGAGACGGATTGGCGCAGGCTGGGCCGGTTTTGTAACTCTCTGCCTGTCGGGTGCGACGGGCAGAGAGAGGAGGGGAAAAAGGAGAAAGGAGATGAACAGTTGGAGAGAAGACAATGAGAGACGTGAGAGTTAGAGGAGGGTTAGAGGATGAGGAGAGGGAATGAAAGGGAGGAGGAGAGGAAGGAAAAAGAAGAGGAAGGTTGGTAGAGGAAGAGAAAAGAAGAATATGGGGGAGGTTTGAAACAATAAAAAAAAAAACAGCTCGCCAAGTTTCAGCATATCCTCCACCGCTCTCTCTCTCTGCCTCTCGCTCGATATGATTTATGAGCGCAAAGCTCCAAAACACTCTCAGACACTGTCTTCCACTGCACTGTTGATGATGTGGGTATTTATACACACACACACACACACACACACACACGTTGCAGTATCACACGCTCCTGCAAGTGTGTGTGTGTTTGTTAGTGTACTTGTACATCATAGATTTCCCCTGACTTAACCCAATTCCTGTGCCCTCAAAATGCTGCCCGTTGACTTTGACAACATCAGCCCCTTTGCAGAGGGTTCTGCAGTATAGTGGCAACACACACACACACACACACACACACACACACACACACACACACACACACACACACACACACAGGCAGGATTACTGTGAATGCTCCGTATTTATCCCCAAGGCCGTAATGGTTTGGGCCGGCCACTTGACAGCTTTAAACACAAAGGGGCTCTGCAGCAGGACGTATCGGCGGAGGAGGAAAACAACATTCATTAGGAACCTTTTGACCTATTCCTGGACTCTCTGTGTCTACAGAAGGGGGCACAGAGAGTCCTCTTCTCCGCGCACTCTGTCTTGCGAGCACTGCACCCCGCGAGACGAGGAGAACGGAAGAGTGAATGGATGGAGGAGAAAAAAAAACGGTGAAAGTTTTCCATAAATGTTCTTTTACGGTTTTATCATATCATGTAATTCCCATACTAAAATGGCACCTTCGTGAATAAAGAAACAGGTAAACAGCAATCACAGACGATGTATGCTCTTTACACGCCTATAAAATACTTAATTGGTTTTAATTGAGCTTTTACTTATTCAAGTCTCCTTTTTCCTTCCCCTATGCGTACGGGAGGTAAGGCTTTATTAATATGTGTGGTGTCTCTCCCACACACCTCATTCATTATAGATAACCTTACACAGGACTGTTAGAGTGGGAGAGGATACGGTCCTCGGGAAGGGGAGGGGACGAGGACTTCGGTGTTAACTGAGTAGGTCTGAGTGCAGCTCTTTAAAAAGGGAGCGATCAATGTCTCACCAGATGTCCTCAGCTGCTCCACGGACATGTTATTTTTTTTATATTTTCATATTTTTCTTACCGATGGCTCTTCCGTGTACAAGGTAATATACTTATAAGATATTGTGTTCAATGTTTCCACTGTACTAACTGCTTACTTAATTCATTGCCAGATTAACCTCTAAAGGGGGCCCTGGGCATTGTTTTATGACCTTATGGTTTTAATTGAATAATTCAAGAATATAACATTAAAAGTAAATTTTTAACCTTTTAGTTATGTTTAAAGTCCCAGTGAAATGAAAAATACACTTTATCAGTGTTCAGCATATTGTTAATTTATCTCTTATATGCCAATACATGCAAATTTTAAGTCGAATCCATAAACTGTATATACAGTAAGAAGTGGACGTCATGGTGACGTCACCCAGTGGTTTGTGGACTGCCATTTTGAAGCCTTTAGTTCGGCGATTTCGCCGTCGCCATCTTGGACATCCCTACATCTCTGTCCTGTAAAACAGTTGAAAATGTTTGATGACTCATCCTGCTCTCAGAGGCGTTTACAAAAATGTATGCAATCAAATGGGACGTTGGGTCACTAGCACACTGCTCATATAAACCAGCGCTACAACAGTTTGTAGGTCAAAGTAACTAACAGAGCAATTTGGAGATATGGGAAAACATATTTGTTGGATATTAAGTGGTTACAAACTTGCTTTTCATCTCCGAGACAATGTGGCTGAAGTCTAATTCATTGACGGGAAACTTTGCCAATTTTTAAACTGGCTCTGCGCCACTGAGGCGAGAGGGGAGTTTGGGCACTGGTGGCATTGAGGGAGGCTGGGCGTCATTCATCAGCATGTTAAACCAAAACTATACTATTTCACATTATTTAGGACCATTATTATTACCATAGGTAAAGCCTATAGTTTCTGTTCGGCAATGCAAAAATATGATTTTATGAAGTTTTACGCAGGAGGCACTTCCTGATGCATCCCCAAATCACAGGGGGAAAGGGGGGATATATGAAGATGAAGACCACTGCGTCTCATGGTCTTCCTCACTGGATAAGGTTTTATCAAACGTGTTTATTCCATAGTGTTTGACAAAGAAGTCTTACCCTTGATGGGGTAAAGATTTTCATATATATGGAATATTCATATTGCTTCATAATAATAATCATAACACATTATAGAAGGTTTTATAGAGACTTTTCAGGTCAAGTGTCATAATACTTCATTATTGCTGTATTATAATTATTGTTATGCAGCAATTTGAATATGTATGTGTGCTTATAACTATAATTATACAGATTATAACACAATATAATACACATTATAATGCATTATAGACATGGGCTTACAAAAAAACGAAATGTCAATTGAAGAATTATGACACTTATAAGCGATTAAAATATATTTACGTTATGATTATTGTTATAAAGCAGTGCTTATAATAATACAGTGCTATAAGCAGATTATGACTATTGCACTGCAAGTACGTTTATAATGCATTACAGATATGGGCGTCATGGTGCTGCCATGGTGGCGCATTAAGAAAAGTGACAGCGAGCGAAGTGAAGTCAGCCGACCAGGACAAAAGGAAGTGAATGCTGCGGCGGGGGAAAGACTTCATAGGGAGCATAACTCAGCGTCATGTGCACAGGTCTGCAGTGGAGGCACTGCTGAGCTTTTTAAAGGGAAAGCTGCGGAACATTTGAGACGGTAAAGTTCGAATCAGCAGCATTTGGCGGCCTGAAGGATCCGGATATATGGGAGTAATAAAGGCTGCACGAGTTACAGAGTGCACCTGCTCCGTACACAGTTCCCTGGAGATGCAAGGTAGCTTTAAGGGCTCCGGTTTGGGAGAGGGCTCTGAGGAGGCTTTTAAAGTCCAGGGGTCGGGCACTGCAGAAAGGCTGAACAACCTGCTGTTCTTCATCTTGTTCTCTGCGTTTAAGCTACTTCAGCGGTGTTTGATCTCTCTCTCAGGAGTCCTGATCAAAACCACTGGAGCATGTTTACTGCTTAATACTTTAAGGTCAAAATTGTCATTGATCTCAACACACAAGCCAACAGCTACCACATTGTTTATAATGCATTATAAACACACTTATAATGCATTGTAATCTGTTTTTAGCACTGTATAATCATCGTTATAAGCCCTCATAAATAGTCATGATGCTTTATAACAATAAAACACATTCTAAAGTATTATATAAAGACTTATACGGTTAAGTATCATGATACTTCATGATTGTTGGTCACCCTCTTTTTTGGTGCAAGGATCATTGTATAATAATTCCCATCGCTGTAATGCATAATAATCAGTGTTATTATGCATTATAATCACCTTTACAAAGCATTATAATGTGATCATAAGTTACTCTAAAGGATCACTGTTTGCTTTAAGTAAAATTTAAAAAATCATTAAATCTATACAACACACAATACGCCAATTTTCACTTTACTGAAGCGAACAGTAGAGTAACTCATAATCACATTATAACATAAATGCGTTGTAATAGAAAGATTACAATGTATTAAACTAGGTTAATTATAATACACTATGATCCTTGCAAAAAAATGAAGTCGGTGAGTGAACAGATGTTTTTATGAAGTCATTATAAAATGCTTTATAATGTGTTATGATTGTTGTTATAAAGCATTTATGAGTGCTTATAACTATTATTATACAGTGCTATAAGCAGATTATATTACAGTGTAACTATATATAATAAAATATAATGCATTATATACATGGGTGTCATAGAAAGTGATACGGCTAACACTTTATATATGGGTTTGTATATAACTACTGGCTTTATTAATGATTACTTAATAGTTTAGTAATGATTAATAGGTCAGCCTTAACCCATAAATAAGACCAACATTTGGATGCAAGGTTGTAAATCTCTCTTTCACTGGTCTGTATAACTGGTCTGTCTATGACCACTGACTACTGAGGATCTGAACCAACTCATTACCAAATACAAACAAAAGATAAAGGGACTGGTTTTCACTACATTAATAGCCTTTACTGATCTATTAAAAAATCAATAGTAACTTACCATTATTAAAGTCATTAGATACGAGGGTGCCTTATAAAAAGTGGTACTCACTATAATTTTTGCCACATTACTGCTGTGCCAGAGGCCCTTTGCATGAATTTGTATTTTTCCTGACATTCGGCTCACAGCAGGTTTGGTCCATTGCATTATGATTGAAGCAGCCAATATACTTAGCCTACAGTATTTCTGCTGGAAATAGATCTAGAGTGTTTGTGTCTTTTTGAAAGGACTATTATTTATTATTACTTATTGTGTAGTTTATACCACCGTTTAAAAAAAAATCCTAGAACCACCAAAAATATTTTTTGTGGGTTTAAGTTTCATCACAGGCCCTTATTTTCTGCTGACAAGAAGAGCTTACATTTGTAGCTCTGAAATATGTGTGCTGGTTTATTCAGCCAGCACTTTATGTTCAGCAGAAGATAATCTACACTTTCTCTTAGCCCAACGCTGTACTCTGGGCATGCACAAGACCCCTGTTGCAGCATTAAGCAGTCAATCACTTTAATTAACTAAACCATGACTCTGCTCATTTAGGGTCCTATTAAAGGATCCATAGTGGACGGTTTAAAGTGCATGGTACGAGTGCATTTAGGGCGTGTCAAACTCCACTTCTGCTGATTAATTGGCATGTAATCTGGGCGCAAAGTTAGACGCAACAGGGTTGTGTTTCTTAAATAATCATCGGTGTGTTTTGGACCTGACATTAATTAAATCAATCAGTATCATTTCCCATTCCCTTTCAAAGCCAAGTGCGCCTGCACCTGTCGCATTGCTATTTATATTTGGCAAAGTGGAGATACGAGTGGTTTTCTGCAGGGAAATGTAGCTTTTGAAAGGCTAAACACCAACAAATATAGATTGAGGCAGATTAAACCAAGATAAAACCATGCACAGCATTCAAATGTTCAAGATTTTAAACGTAGACGTTTTGGATGAAGCGTCGAATCTTCCAACTATTACTATCCCCAGAATTGCCTTTTAGCAATGAGGCATTAGACCATCCACACAAGGCGTGAAATCATGTGAGGGGGAAACCTCTGAGTGTGTGACAGAGGATTTTGTGTGTTCCCTTTCATATATAAAAACCTTTCCACTATACAGTACATGTGTGCATAAAAAAATCCTTATTGAACCCACACGTGCAGACACATTTTACTATCTGACTACTACTCCCTTTAAATACTGCACCATTGACTTTATACCCGTTGCAATGCACTAACTATACACCTGACCACACAAGGCGGACACCTCCAGTTCTGAAAAGTGAATTAAATGCAGAAGTGCCTGAAAATTTGCATTCTTTCAAATTTCCAGCTGGGGGGGCGACTCCTCCGGTTACAAAAAGAAGTCTGATTGTATAGAAGTCTATGAGAAAATGACTCTATTTCTCTTTTGATTTATTCCCTCAGTAAACATTGTAAACATGACTTTATGGTCTCAATCTCTAGTTTCAAGTCGTCTTCAATACAGCATGATGTTCATTTAGTAAACTATGGTCCATTTATAGTCAAAGAGACCATAAATCAGATTATGCTTTTAGGGCGGGGCATCGTTGTAAGTGACAGGTCACTTTCACGACGTTGTCCAGTCTGAGAGTTGTCTATGTCTTTGTCTTATCACTTTAACCTTCATGGAAGTCAATTGTAACATTTGCCTTGAAATGTCTTATTCAGTGTTCTGTTGTACTTAGTTCCACCCTCTTCTATCACTTCTGGTTCCTAAAAACCAAGATGGTAACGGCCAAAACTCAATGCTTGAAAGCCGTAGTCGACAAACCACAGGGTGAAGTCACGGTGACTACGTTCACTTTTTACATACAGTCTATGAACCACACCCAAGTTTAACACCAACAGGCCCATGGGCGCAAAGGTGTAAGATGGGGCCCTTAGTCGCGGAGCCACTTTGAACGTTTAAACAGACACATCTGACATCGTTCACCTTATGTAAGCCGTGACTCGCATTCGATGACCTGCAGACAGTCATGCCAGGTGATCATGTTGGAAATACAATACAACGTCATCCAGTCTCCCCGCTCTCTCTCCTTTTTTCCCCTTCTGTGGATATTTCTTTCTCTTTTGTCCGCCTCGCTCCCTCTCTCTCTCTCTCTCTCTCTCTCTCTCTCTCTCTCTCTCTCTCTCTCTGTCAGCTCCCTCATCCTTCCCCCCTCTGCGTCTTCGGTGCCGGTGCTGAAATGTGATGCTGTCAGCCGCTGTAAGCAGAGCTCCGTCACCGGGGCTCGTAACAGCCGTACGGTGGCTATTTTAGCGCGGACTCCCGACTGGTTGTGGCTGTCACGTCTGATGGCGAGGGAGGCGCTGATCGCTACTCCCGTCCCACTGCACACTCACTACACTGCTGGTTTTCAGCTTCAAACAGACACACACACACACACACACACACACACACACACACACACACACACACACACACACACACACACACACTGAATGCTCCTCTCGTGCTGCATGACCTCTGCTTTGTATGAGCACATGTACACTAACATGCTTGAATGCACGCCCATATATGGTACACGCTCAATCATTCACATATACACAAGTGGTGTGCACAAATGCACAAGCATGCGCACACACACACTAACAAGTGCATACGAAGCACACTAACGCTCGCACACACACACCTACACACACACGTGGTGCGGAGCAGCACCGCAGTAAGGTCGCCATGCTGCCATTACTTACAACGCTGAGCACTCACTTCTCTGCCGCTCCCTCTCTGTTCTCCACCCCCCCACTCCCCTCCCCACCCCTGGTTCTCCTCCTCCTCCCTCCTTTCTCTGAGCATCTTATTTCCTTTTTATCTGACTGACTTTCTCTTCTCTCTCACCTTCCCATTTTTCATTCATTCCCTTGTTCATTTAGCTCAGTGATTTATTCTTCATGACTTATGGTTCTCTCCCTCTCTCTCTCTCCCCCCTTCTTGTTCTGATTATGAGCTCTCTCTCCCCCCCCCCCCCCCCCCCCCGCGCTCACCTGACTCGCCTTCCCTTACTCAGCCGCTCACATTCACACCAGAGTGGCTCTTTTGTGTCAAGAGGATCGTATAAACCTTACACGCTATTTGAAGTGTTACAGCCCTCCCCTGCTCACCCTCCCCCGTCAGGTCGAGTCCAGCTTTTTCTTGCCCACAGAGAGCGACCAGGCCTCGGCGCTATACAGCGGCGATCCCCAGCTCCTCGCGTCTCTCTCCGCGAGGCTTCGGCGGTTCAGAGGAGAGATAGACCTGCAGCCCTCCTCACTCTCAGCCAAACGGCTTCTGTTGTTGAATACTAAAACGCTCACAGCACTGACTTGCATACATACATACACACGCTCACCTGAGTGACAGCATGTGCTAGAACAGGTTTCGGTGTTAAACTGTGGAAGTTGAATAAAAGACTGTTGTGCTCAGTTAATGAGCCAAAAAGCAGAACTGGGACAAAATCAAGTCGAAGTGGAGTTTATTCAAACTAGTCAGTGTAGGCTTCAGTCGGCTGGGTAGCGGACTGACGAGGCACAGGTAGAAGCACAGCTAAACAAGGTTCAGGTAAGCACGAGGAAACAGTTGAACTCGAGTTTTGTTAGGCCGAGCCGGGGGTAGGTATACTGCAGGAGCTTGATGAGTGGATGAGCAGGTTGATTAGCAGCAGGAGTAGAATGGAGTGCCACGCCTCAGACAACCACAAAAGAGGCCCAGTTCCAGCCTGGCCCTTGAATAAATTCAGAATAAAAATCTGAATCAGATTCAGAAATACTTTATTGATCCCTGGGGGGAAATGTGGGTGACGTTACAGTTGCTCCCATTCTAAAATAGAAATACATAACGTAGAGAAACATAACATTGTTACTGTGAAATGGCAGCAGTTAGCTTTGAGGCAACAAAACTAGTTAGGTTGAGGAAAACCGTCATGGTTGTACTTAAATTATTTAAACTGTAAACAAAGTAACTTAAGTACATGAAACGCGCCACAGACATCACTATTGTCGCTTCAAATTAACTTGTTAACACAACAGGACATGAACAGCTGCCTCCCTGTTGAAAGTCTTGTGTTTGTTTCGTTTGACCCATCCGCCTCATCAACCATAAGCTTGCGTTTTATGATGACATGCAAAAATGCTGTTATTGCACGCTAAAGGACTTGTTGTGTCATTCATACTTCATTTGATGAGAACTGGCTGGGCATCTAGGTCAGTGGGTTCTATGTTTCTTTCAAGAATCAGTTTTGCAGGTGTCATTTCCCGCTTGTTACATGCATACACTGTCCTAAAAGTAAACCAAAAAAATGTGGTTTGGCTAACAATAAGGATATTTGTTACAGTACGTTACTTACATGTTGCAAGTTAAGTGCATTACTTATCAAACATTTTAGTTTCATGCGGGACATGAACGTCATGAAGTCCTGTTACTTAACTCATCCATCACACAACCTCCTCTGCTTACTTTATCTATCTTTAGACTTCCTCCTTCCACCATAACTAGAGCCACGGGGAGCGCCACAGTTTCAGACGCGTATAGGGCCACCGACCAAACTGCCATTTTCCGAAAATTTTGTAGACAGAGAAAGCCAAACAAAGCTCTTCAGCTGACCACAGCTGCTGTAGTAACCTTTGAAACTCTTCAAACTCAACAGGGCGATGAAAGGGATGAGCTATCAGTGAGTGTTTTCAACTTGCCTGCACCTTTGGTTGACAACGAATGCAAATTGGGCCTATAAGTGTGTGTATGTGTGTGTACACACACACACACACACACACACACACACACACACACACACACACACACACACACACACACACACACTCCAATAGTGCCACTCAGCCATCTGTGTTACACCCCTGTCCATGACCTAGTCCCTGCACATGATTAATTCCGCTTTATTCCACTTTATGCATTAAAGTCCATTTCAGAAAGGTCAGCAAAGGGGTGGCACAGGCAAGAACAGAGCAGCCCCCCCCCCCCCCCGCTCCTCCTCCAAGGATCGTTTTGTGGACTCAAGGCCAGTTTCCTCTCAGTGAGCTCACATTCAATTCACTCAACTTTCTTTTTTGCGCCCCTCCCTTTTCTTTTCATAAGAGGAGAGCAGTGCTACCCATTCAATTACTGCTAAGCCCTACTTACCCAGCAGAGAGAAAAAAAAGGGATTCTAATTCATTAGGTGGGATTAAATGACGGTTTAAAAAGGAGTTTTGGTGTCTGGTGAGAGCGGTGACTGCACTAAGGAGTGGTAGGTAGCGGAGCGATGAGGGGTGTAATTCGAGTCCTCTGCATTTTCCGCCCTCGGATGTCTTCCTCTCACATTTCACGCCTGTTGGGCTGCCTCAGATGGACTTTTTATATGTCTGTTAAAAATGAAGGCGTCATCAGGCCCGGCTCCTTAACAGATGGATGTCAGCTCAGGAGCCAAATTGTGAATACTGTAGATATCACTGACATCCCTGGGAAACCCTGTATCATCAAGAGGCAGCTACTCAGGCACAGTCCTTTATAGTTAAGCTTTTGTTCTGGATCTATTTTTAGACAGTTCTTCCCCACATTGAGGCTGTTTAATGTAATCTTGATATTAACAATGGATCAAACGACTATGTGTAACGGAAAGTTGCTCGTAGTGACAAACTGCCAGAGAATTACCACCTGACTCTGCAGTTCCTCTCAGCTCTGTAGAGCGTTTCATTGTCTTTCAGCTCGTTTTGGTTCTACGGCGCTAAACTTGACCGTTTCGATTCACTCTCACCAGTAATTGGTTTCAGTCACCACAGCCAGCATTTTTTATACCCTGCACAGGTGACAGACGCGGGCAGAGGCATTATGTTTTTGGGTTGTCTGTCCGTCCATCCCGTTCCGATGAACGCGTAATCTCAAGAAAATCAAATTGGATCAAACGTCCACCGTCCTGGTGACGTCTGTTCATCCAGCAGGGATGCTATGGCAAAAGAAATGCAGACAGATAAAGCTTTTGCCACAATGCAACAAGAAGGTGGCCTATGATCTACTACCATCAACTTCCTGGTGAATTACTTCATAATGTGACAACTGTGTTTTAACAGGTTACCTTGCCATTGTCGTGATGGAGGATGAAATAGACTCCCTGGATCATATTGCATTGTCTGGCCAGTGCCTGCAGCAACATGCCCTGAGCACTTAATGCTATGTGGAAGAAAAAAGTACCATCTCTGAATCAAGCAATGGAAAGAAAACTTAAAAAGACTGCCAAAACTTGATTGATATCGATATGGCGTTATGTTTCAATCAGGTGGTTCTGTCCTCAGATCCTCCTTCTATTTTCAGTCACGGCAAAGTGCGTAAATCATAGATAAAGAATACGGTGCGGCACTCTAATTTAAGTTTTTATTGCAGTGTAGATGATTCGGGCAAGATGCCATCTTTCAGCGTGCTTTTCAGGCAATAATTGTGTCAAACCTCAATTAATATTCATAAATCGACAATACAACCATTCACGCTGCTGTGTCAAGAATACCCATCCCTCATGGACTGATTCACTCCCACTCCCCGAGATGGTGGCACGAAGAAGAGCTAGAGGCTTTGCACAAACTGCTTTCTGGGTAATAATTTCTTTTTAGGGGCTGAGAAGAAGAAAAGCAACCCCCACATAATAATTTTATGACCCGCTCAAATGGGGGGGAAAAGCTGGTCCTCCAGCTACAAAATATATGAGAAACTTGCAAAGAAATTCACTTGATGTTGTCAACAGTATATTCAAGCTGGTGGTAGAGAAAAGGGCAAAGGCAGAGGGAGAAAATAGACATTTTGACCTGATGATGGCACTAGATGAAAAGTCAGGGCTCACCAAAAGGATTGTAATTCATCTTCAGGGGAACATGAACACCTGTACAAAATTATATTGCATTCCATTAGTTAGTTAATACTGTTCATATATTTTAGTAAAAACAACAAATGCCTACCTCGTGGTGCCGCTATAGTCAGGCAGTTACCAAAATCCTCTCCTACATAAGAAGAAGACACAGACTTGTTAAGCCTGTTTTGGGTTGTTGTTTTGTGTCTCACTGTGGTCTTTCTGAGTCGCTTTGTAGTTGTTTTGTGTTTCTTTGTGATCATTTTGTGTCTATTTGTGGTCATTCTGTGTCTAGTTTTGTCTCTTTGTGGTTGTTACCCCTTTTCATATTTGTGTTAGTCTCCTTGTAGTTGCTTTGTGTCTCTGTTGCTTTGTGCCTCTTTCAGTTAATTTGCCCCTTTTCAAAGTCGTTGTGAGTCTCTTTGTAGTCTTTTTGTGGTAATTTTGTGTCTCTGAGCCTCTGTGCCCAGGCCCGTTCAGTAATCCATTCACGACCACTTGGTAGCGAGAAACGTGGCACAGACCAGGAAAGCCTTCACGATAGCAAGGAATCGGTGTCGCCGGCCGCTGTGGATATGTGCGAACTGGTTTGTTTTTACAAACCAGTTTTTTTTGGTGTTACTTATTCAATTTAAGAGCTCCCACATATAAAACAGGGAGTAACTTTGTAGCTCATTAATACACTTCAAAAAATCATCAGATCAGATTATAAGAATAGAATAGGGTAACCAAAATTATTATTTGGGATACGCGTTTCAGTCGGTGGGCTTTAAAGCAGAAATATTAAAAAGCCCTGCTGTAGAGAGGGTAGGATTTTTCTACTGCCACGAATCCTAATTTTTCCAGCATTTCCAGCATATTAAATGGCTGATAACTTCTGATATAACTTCCACCAAAGTAATTAAATAAACTCTATCTTCCTGCAATGTACGTACATTTGGGTTGCCACTGCATCATAACATTTGCTTTGATTCTTTATGTATCTCTCTGAAATCAGCTTCGGATCGGTCGCCCTTAACTGGATTGGGCTCAGCGTCCAGATCACAGGCGGACTGGATCAGTCAAAAAGGCAGCGTGGACAGTCCGTTTTACTGTAACTGTACATAGAAATATACTAAATGTCCCATTGGAGACAATCTGGAACAGATCCCTTCTTATTAGTTCAAAATCACAACTGCAAGAACATTTTTTGACAACTCTGTGGACTTATTTACAAAAGCCTGCAGTATTAAAGGATGGAGGTAATGAGGAGAGGACTTCTGCAAAGATCCCAGAGTACATTGGGAGTCTTCCTGTCACATGCTACACTGCTCTCTGACATCTGAAAGCGGTTTGTCAACTATAATCACAGAGCTGTTGAGAATTACAGCTGTAAAAGGCTGTCTCTTTTAAGGGTGGAGTGTGTATGTGAGATTGTACATTTGTGCCTGGAGCTCAAAAGCTAAAAGCAAAAGCACCACCGTCAGCGCAGGGAGAGTTCCAAAGGTTGCTTTATTATGGCACAGTTTTTTTTTTTAAATTTTGCCTTAACCAAGCGTGTCCAACTTCAGAGATGTGGGTGGTGTTTTAGCGGTGTGGAACCCATGCTACTGATGATGTTAGATCCAATGTAGACAAATGGCGGTGCTGGGCAGCCGGTGAGGGGTCATGTCCTTGTCACTCCGCTAGCGATTTCTACTAGTTTTGATATGGGTGGATGGGCTCTGTGATAAGGTTATTATAGTTTGCATTTTTCACTAGTTTTTATTTTTATTTCGTTTTGACTTTTTGTTTTCAATTTCAATTTAGTTTTAATTAGTTTTTAAAGCGGGTTTGCTAGTTTAGTTTAGTTTTTATTTTTTGAAAATGCTTAGTTTGAGTTCAGTTTTTATTAGTTTCAGTATTAGTTTTAGTTTTTTTAATTGGCCAAATTTTTTCATTTGCTAAATTAAAAGGATGAAGAAAAGAAATGGCTTATTTTCTTCATCCTTCCTTGCCGTTTCATTAAGATGGATTTAAATATATGGAGTTTACCAAGTAAGTCTGCGTTTTCTGACAAACAACATCCGATTTACATGACTTTTACACTATGTGGTTTGCACTTGATATAGAGCAACATAACGCATATTTGGGCGTCTTCTGTCGCGCCACAGAGGATACAGAAAGCGGTGGAGTACAGTGACGTGCAGTGAGGTTCGTGGCTGGTGAGGCACTGACACTACATAAGTCAGATTTACAAATATATGAACCCAATAGAGAAGCTTAAATCACCACTCAATTGGCAGTTTTTTTGTTTTTTCGTTAGTTTTCGTTAACGATAATAACCTTGCTCTGGGAGTGAACACCATGAACGTCTTGTTTGTTAACAACATTTTTTCCCTGATCATGTCATCGTGACGTCCTCCATTGGTTTGTTTACTGCCGTTATGAAGCCTAGAGTTCGGCAATTTCGCTGTCGCTGTCTTGGAATACGACCGTTGCCGTGTTGTTTTTTTTGCAACCGAGTAACGGAAATTACCATATTTGGAATGTGGAGGAGTGACGTAGAGATGCCGTATACGCCGTATCCACTGTATCCTAATAACCCATCTCTAAAGCATACTCTGCTTTATGGTCTGTTTGACTCTAAATGGACCATAATTTACTAAATGAACATCATGTTGTATTGAAAAAGACTTGAAACTAGAGATTGAGACCATAAACTCATGTTTACAATGTTTACTGAGGCAAGAAATCATGTGAGAAGTAGAGTCATTTTCTCATAGACTTCTTTTTGCAACCGGAGGAGTCGCCTCCTGCTGGGCCATGAAACGGCAAGTGTTTGCAGGATGTCAATCAAAGTCATCCTGTAGGTGATTTCAGCTAATGGTTTCTGGTTTAGGGAAGCCAGTGATTAACTTAAGGTTAGAGTACAATTTGTAAAATAAATTAATGGAAATTATCTTTTATCCGTTCAACAGAGACCCAAAGGAGTTGTCAGTGTGTCTTTTCTTTGACAAAAAAAAGGTAACAATAATAAGGATTAACTTTCCTAAATATCAGTGAACTAATGGGATGCATGTCAAGACGACGACTGAATGTGAAATCCAACATTAACAAACAAACAGTATCAGTTCAGCAGTCAGCTGGAGCCACTAATAAACTCCTGCGAACGGCTTCATTCACTTCTTTCTCAGCCTCCACTCTTTCCTATCAATTAACCTTTAAGCTCTCTCTCCCTTCACAGACAACATAGAAGATTGAGGAAGGGGTGTGTAAAACCAAAGAAGTGCGGAGGGGCAGTCTGCATTTCCTGAGCTGAAATAATCAATAGTCTATGAATATTCTGATCGGAGTCCTCGGGCTTGAGAAAAATGTCAACGTTAGGTCTACTAGAGCTACTAACCGAAGGGGCACAGAAAAACAGAACCATAAATCACGAGAGAGAGAGAGAGAGAGAGAGAGAGAGAGAGAGAGAGAGAGAGAGAGAGTAAGGCAGAGACAGAAGAAAAAATGCTGGACGAGGCGAGGTTGTGTTGCCGGCTCGGGATGCGTTCATCACATACAGTATCAGTGCAATAGTTTTTGCTATAAACTCTGCTGTTGTTTCTGCTCAACTTCCATTTACAAAACGACTGACCAAACACCTTTTCTAGTTTCCCCTTTAACATATGAAAACTACAAGCTCACAACCACAGAGGGTTGTAATCACTGTACCTGAAGGGTGGGCAGTTTGGGAAGTGTGTTCTTAAATGAGCACCTTGCTCACACAGTGAGTATAAAGTACTGTGGACATGTTAATGGAGTAGTTTAAAATGTACTAAGCTTATTCAGATTGTTGCTGAGAGTTAGATGAGGGGATCGATACCACTGTCGTTTCTATGCATTTAATGTGGAGCTAGCGCTGATTAGCTTAGCTAAGCATATGGACTTATTTGAAGCCTCCACCTATATCATGTAAAATTTCACAATATTATAGAGAACACAAAATCAATATACAGAAATATACAGAATACAAAGTATTTTAAGAATTTATGATGTATAATAAAAACAATAGAATCAAAAAACAACCCGAACAAGACGTTTCTGGAGAATCAAAATTGTAATAACCCATGAACTACTCTTTTTGATCTGTATGTTCAAATACCCGCCCCCTCAGTTCTATAGTTTATAGAATATTATAGATCCAAGACAACACTGAAAGAAGGGCGGGAATCAAACGAAAAATTGCAATTACAAATCTGCTTCTTCGGCACCACTTACTATTATCAATAGTAAGTAAGGTTATAATGTTCGCAAGGATGGTCGCATGGACATGAGCTGCCTTGGCATTGTGATAAAGAGACATTCTCCTTTCGTCAAACATACATGCTCAAAGTTTCTGAAAGTTCTCCATTTTCTCCTTTTTTTTCGTAAACAGAAAGACGTTGGATGTACTGATATTTCAGTACGCTACTCGGTGACATAGATTCTAAATTGCACACACCTCGGTCAGCCATCCCCCCTGATATCACCTACTGTATATAATTGCATTCCATGCAAGAGAGGTCTGTCTTTACTGCAGCGTGGTATAAGGATGCAAGGTTTTTGTAAAATGTAATCGTACTGCCCCGCAATCTGATCAAATAAAAGTGTAAAACAGCTAATATTTAGCTTGAGGTGATAGACAACATTTACTTTTTTTGTTTTACCCTTCAACCAAAAGTATGTGTATTTGTATGTATATGTTGGTTCCTTGTCTTGAGTTCAAGCCAGTAACAAGTACTCAGTCTCCTCAAAGGGATCGTCCTGAATGTTTCCTCAAATAGAAGGTAACCGCTGCAACAATATTTCCAGGGGAAAAAAATAATGTCTTTGCTGCCAACATTAACATTAATTTATACTGCGTATAAATAAAAAGTGTAAAGAAAGACACCCCTTCCTTTCAAAGTTTTCAGCCAGATATTAATGTCCTTATTCCAGTAAGCAAAATCCAATCGCTGACGGCAAGTTCACAACAGTGATAGATTACTTTTACTGAATGAATCAGACGTCTCCACAGTTGTGCAATCGATTGGGGCCAAATAAGCCATAGTGGCTTAGCATGGGTTTATTCATGCCGCAATTGGCATTAAGGGGAGGAACCAACTTCTAAAAAAGTATTCATGTGCTGCTGAATTCAGTATTCAGCATTCAAATCAGCTCAAGGGTTTTATAATTCTGTAATATGTTCCACATGTATCTACATAAATCCATCTTCCATATTACTCTGTCAAGTCATGTAGAAGGCAGAGAAGATAATTTGTAAAGATGCAATTATCACTCTGACCACTGTAATGCAGTTTGACTGGCCAATGAGTTGCTCTGATTGGAATACGTTGTAGCGCACGGCATGAAATGTCCCAGCTCTAATCACTTGTGGCACTGGCTGAATGAAGTCCAGGGCTGATTTAACTGGTAATTGTTCCAAATCACTGGTTCCACAAAGATGACAACTACCGCCAGGCTTCGCTGGCCCTTCGAAGTTGTAATGTGTTCTGCGTTTATTTTTACGTCGGCTCCAACATGGCTTCTTTCACGGATCACTATCTTTCTACTTCTACATCTTCTCTAGATCACAGTGCTTTCGCATACACAGCTGCAATTAGCTGACGTTATAGCTGGTACCATGCTGCAATGAGCACAATCAGCTGCTTCCCACAAGTACATTTCTTTTTTTGAGTACAAATGTGCTGCATGTATTGTGCTTTAAAAAACACCGGGCCCAGGTATGTCCCATCCTGCTGATTGCCTTACAACAGGTCTGGTGTCGCTCAGTGTTTCCTGGGATTGAATATCCATGAACCTGGCAATCCTGAGAAGATCCTGCAACACGACGGACTTGAAGGTTAAACCGGTCGAGGAGGGGACAACCTGATATAAATCAGGGAACCGTACTTTGGTGCCTAACGCTTGCGGATCGCGAGTTGGACGGTTTGTCAGCAGCAACAGAAACTTTAGGGTGAGTCAGAGTGAAAAAAACTCTTCTAAGCCTCGGTGCAGGTAATGGAAGGCAGTGACCCGTGAAGAGCATCATGTTGCGCAAATAGAGATTGGGAGGAAGCCCCTGAGTCGGGGAGGGGGTCACATTTGTATGAATACCAGTAATGCATGATCCCATCAGTATTTTAATGCAATGTGGAATCTGGAAGTGGGCTCGTTTACACATGTCTATGGCCTCCAGTGGTCTGGCTCACATTGCCATCGGTGTTTAGCCAGTAAGCTTTTGGAGGAGGTAGCTCCCAGGGGGTAGAAACATCATGACGCTCTTTGAGCTTTGACAAACTGAAGGACTGAGACACCATTGGCTCTCGTCTGTCATCACTCCACATCTTCATCAATTAAGAACCACAGGAGCAAGATTCACAGCAGCCACAATAGCAATTGTCTCCTTCTGCATACAAGGATCAGTACATCCAGGCTGTGGTGAGCAACATGATGTGTTAAAAATTGTATGCTTTAAAATCTATAAAGTGTGTTTTTTTAAAAATCACAATTTAGTTGTGCATCACTACCATTGTTGGTCATGGACGGTAATGCTTTTTGTTTATGTAAGTATTCCATTGTAAATCATCTTGTTACACTTTATTAGTGGTTAATAATTGCTTTGTACATCGTCTATAACATTATTTGGATGTTATTGTAAAGTTGCAACTGATGATTATAATACCTTGTTAAATGTTGAATAGATACTGTGTAAATAATCTGTAATCATTATTTATATAGATCCTCAATACTCAATGGTAAAACACTGGTTTGCAGTCCATCTATCTATATAATGTTTCTATATGTTTTTTATAATGCATTTTGATTCTCTCTCAATGGTTCTCAACATGGCAACTGCTGAGTTGGAGGCTAGCAGGTAGCCACGGCAGAGCTAACAGTGTTTACCTGAGGAGGAACCGGAAATATATTAAATCATTTGCTTTACGTAGCAAATGATTTGATTTACCGTTCATCAATAATAATTAGGAAATGTTATCGGTAATACTAGTCAATCTGTGTGTATGTGTGCCTGACAATATGCTCCCTATAGCCTGAAGGGCATACTATTCTTTGGGTGGTTTCATCTCCTAAGTGATCTTAACCATCCCTTCTCCATTTAATCTGAGTCTCTCTCGCTCCATCTCTCCCTCTATTCTCTCTCTCTCTCTCTCTCTCTCTCTCTCTCTCTCTCTCTCAATCTCTCCTCAAGCCAACACCTTTTAGAACCCAGCTATCCTCTCTTATCACTAAAAACCTTCATAAAGTGTGGGATAATATCAGAGAATTTCTTGCTCATACACATCACTCTTTATCTCCTCTACTCTCTGTGTTATCTTGTTCACACTCTCATCTATCTTCCGGGCTATTTTTGTCTTCTGTTTGCTCCCTATGACTTATTTCTCCCCTCTCTCAACCTTATTTTTTTTCAACTCACTCTTCCACCTCTTCCTCTCATAAAAAAAATCATAGTTGAGTTAAACCATTATACCTCTCTCTTTGCGTTTTTCTTCTCCTTGACCCCCAAGTGGTTTCCTCTTGATTTCTTGCATCAGCATTTTATTCCACTATGCTGTTCGGTTTCACTTTGTGAAGGATCAGGGGTGGGGTTGAAGTGCCAATCCCACAATCCCTCACTCCAGGGGTTGGGGGTTTGCAAAAGGGGGACTTCATCATCGTTGGACTGTCCTTCAAGAATCACTTCCTCCCTCTCGGAACCTGAGTCAGCAGCGGATCACCTTTTAGAGAGAAAGGTGTTAATGGACTTCATATCGAGGAGCCAGAAATTCAGGGTGACACTTGAAGACAAACATACATGTGATCACATACAAGCTGGGACACACACACAAACAAAGTACCACTCTAGTAAAGCATAAGGTACAGTACATGTGCTGATCAATCACAGCCCCTTCGCGGTGAGCTCATGTATACTTTTGTATTGGACAACAAGGACTGGCAGCGCATGAATCAAACATGCCAACACTCACAATGGACACAAAACACTGAAGCAGACCGAACCATAAACACTGAATCAATTATCAAACAGCTAATTCCCTGATTTGACACATCCAAGGACATTTACCTAATTCATCCATGCTCTTTCCTGGCAGTCGTTTCAAGAATAAGCTACCATTATTGCAATCACTTTCGTAGCAAAGAACAGGTTCATTAAATAAACACAATGCAGTTAATATGTGAGGTGGTTTAATTGAGAGGTTCATTGGGAGCTTTGTAGTAATAAAGGGCAAGTTTCAAAACAAGTTATTAATGTTTTGGCATTTTCATTTTATATATATATATATTGCTTTATTTTTTTTGAAGTTCGAGTAGCATTGACCAATTGTGTTAGAGCATGCTTTGATTGAATGCAGGTTAACTGTCCACATGGAGAGCAAAATAGGTGGAATGCATTGGCCGAAATGAACCCTTCTGTTTTCATTCAGCATCATCATCAGGTCATACAATTTCACTTCATCCAGTACTTTGGTTGATTACCAAATACCTGCAGAACTGATGACATCAGCCTCAGCTGTGTCTACTGCTAATTAGTTGATAAAGGCATGCTAACATGCTAAACCAAGATGGTGAACATGGTTAACAGTATACTTGCTAAACATCAGCCTGAGCATTGTCATTGTTAGCATTTAACTCGCTGTTGTAGGTACAGCCTCACAGAGAGGCTAGCATGAGTCAGAGTCTTGGAAACGGTGTTGCGAAATAGAATAATTGCACAATCTGTTGTTTTTGTGTTGTGTTTTTGTTGACATATGATCATACAAGTCACGTCAATTTTATTTATATCGCCCAATAACAAATTCGGCACTGAGGCTCTTGAAAGAAAAGTTATTCTGTTTCTGTTATTCTGGTCGGATGCCATAGTGTTTCATCCGTCCCAAAACACATAAAAACTAGGCATGTGCATGTGATACGAGCACACAGAACAGTATCCCCAAGTGGAAAAGCATCCTTTTGAGGGAGCATCTCTGCTCCTCCTGCACAAATGCATTTCCGGCAAGCACAGGGCTTTGACAAGCGCAACCTCCTGACTGCACGCTCAGAGCTGTTCAACACGCACACACAGACTCGCTCAGTCAAGCATTTGACATGAGCTTATTCTTTACTTTGGAGACTTTGGAGGACAGCGGTTGATGTCCCCATTCCTTTGATTGCAGTAGCCGTGCCGGCATGTCGTGTGCCGTAAATCCTATAGCTGCCATAAAAACACATTGCGGGAGCGTCGTTAACTCTTGGAAGAATTCCCTAGAATATGAATTCTACTGACTTTGGTGATCCCTTAATGGTTCTTCTGCCACCGCCATGAGGTTGACATTTCTCGACAACCGGTGGATGGAGTGCCATGATTTGACACCCACAAACACGGCTATCCTCAGGTTGAATTGCAATGACTTTGCTGATCCCTAAACTTGTCATCAAGGCCATTAAGACAACATTATTTGTCCCATACTTTGGCTTGTGTCCAAATGCCTGCAAAACCAATGATATTTCCATCAGCTTTGGCCGTACTTCGTGTTAAATGCGTATTAGCAAATGCCGGCATGCTTACACACTAAACAAGCGTTTTTGCTGCTAAATATTAGCATGCTATCATAGTGAGCATCATAGAGCTTCTGGCGTGGTTGTAGTTATTGTTGTTAAAATAATGTAAAAAAGGACATTGCAGGAGACATAAAGGAGATAATTGCAATGTCAAGTGAAACTAGCTGTTTGAGTGGATCAATGCACCCTAGTTTTGATTGCATTACATTGTCTCCTGTTTGAATAGCTTCAAATGTTACTGAACCCAGCATGAGTGGGCCTATGTGTGTGTGTGTGTGTGTGTGTGTGTGTGTGTGTGTGTGTGTGTGTGTGTGTGTGTGTGTCTGGACTGGCTGAACAGATGTTTGGTGAAACACATTCGGTCTTCTTTTCTTTTTTTTGTGGATTATTTTCTCCCACAGTGTCCCTTGATAACTGTGAGACGTAAATACTTGGTAATCCTTGTTGCTGGTGGTTCCTGGGAGCTGAGGAGGGGAGTCTCAGTTTCAAGTTGTGTCGGCCTGGAGGTTACACCCTGCAAGGAAAAAAACACATTTGGTGCCGCTTTTCGCACAAAGCACATAGCTCTATTTAGATGTTTTGCTCGACGTTTTATAGCCAGTTTAGTTTTTTTGTCAATATTTGCGTTGCTTGCATGTGACTCAAACACGTTTGAAAAAATCTCAAGACAGATTCTGTCCAACATGCTTGAATCAGAAATCTCCAAATCTGATTCTGTATATGCCAGGGATGCCATCCCATTTGTGTGTAGAATTGTTAGTATTTAATGAGTGTTTTCATGCAGCATGCAGGCAGCAACCTCCAGTTCTGCCGACTGTCTTAAAACTGGCATTCTCTTTACTGACCAACAGGGGGCGACTCCTCCGGTTGCAAAAAGAAGTCGGATTGTATAGAAGTCTATGAGAAAATGACTTCTCTCTTGATTTATTACCTCAGTAAACATTGTAAACATGAGTTTATGGTCTCAATCTGTAGTTTCAAGTCTTCTTTAATACAGCATGATGTTCATTTAGTAAATTATGATCCATTTAGAGTCAAATAGACCATAAAGCAGAGTATTCTTTAGGGCGGGGCTACCTTGTGATTGACATTTAGGTGTCTCTACGTTACTCCTCCACATTCCAAATATGGCATCTTCCGTTCATCGGTTCTAAAAAAGCCAAGAAGGCGGCGTGCGTAATCCAAGATGGCGTAGGCGAAATTGCCGAAGTCGTGGCTTCATAATGGCAGTCGATGACTACGTCCACTTCTTATGTACAGTCTATGGCAGCATGTGTATCTGCTACCGTGCTTGTATGTCCACCTGTATGTATTTAAAGTCCACGGGTCAATCTGCAACGCATGATTTTAACATTGTTAACAATTTCCAATCAGATTGCCTGCTACCCGTTTCATAATAAATAATATTATATATTATATTATATATGAAAAGAATGCTTTTCACATCTGTTCAGTCCTCCCTCAAAGAAACGTTGCTCCTTATTGACAGAGCAAAGGAGTCACCTTCACCCCTGACCTCTGTGGCGAGAAGTGTGGACACTGTACATAAAGACAGCGTCTCAGCGAGCTGCAGGGTCGCATTGATTTTTGATCTCCTAAAGCACTGTGTCATTATTGCAAAAAAAAAAAAAAACCTCCCCTGCTTTTCCTTGATGATCTCTCTAATGTTTATTGACAATAAGGGCAGATTGAGTTTGTGTGGATTCCAGTGTCCCCTCGCTCCATCGCCACCGCGTCCGCGAGTGTTACTCTATTACACCAAGTATCACTTAAGGTGTGCACGTGCATACGCACACATAACGGCCTCATTCGCATCCACCGGCTGCCGCATGCATACGGACTTGCACGAATGCTCCGGTGCGAGCCGACCTCCGCCTTCCACCCTCCTCCCGGCCCCCTCAGCACTGAGAGGCCGGCTCCTGCCAGCAGCAGCACTTTAGGGTTAATAAATGAAGCCCTAAATGGGTTTGACCTCCAGGAGAGACACAAAGCGATGAAAAATGGCACTTTGACACGGCACGGATACAGGTTCTATCACAGAACGGCGACCTTGATATTTTAACCAAGTGCTTTGTGAGCCGTAATTGACTTTCCCCTCAAAAGATCCATCCCCTCCTAACAATCAGATCCTTCACACGCCTCCTCTCTCTCCGCCTCTCCCCTCGCTGTCCCTTCATCCATATGTTACAGCGGAGCGCTGCTCATATATGCTGGAGAGGCCAGATTGATGTTACTGTTCATACTAATGTTGTCATGCACTACACAGGCCAGTACATATATCAAACCCCGATGGGGAGGCACACAGGACGCCCATGTGTCTCAACAGTGTGAGGTGGCTCTCAGTTCATACATGAGCTTTTCATACTCTGGAGACAATGATGGATGGTGAGAATAACTTAAGTCAATAGAATAGAAAAGATAACTGAAGGTGAACATTGAATTTTTGTCCAGCCTCATAGTTAGTGAATATGTACAGTTGTTCATGTGTTCAGTGCATATTAACTTTTAAATGCAGCTTTTAAAGGGGTGATTTAGTGCTTTAGCTTCCAATCCGGCCCGCAGCTTAATAAAAAAGGATTAACCCAGTGTTTCAAACTGTTTCAAACTGTTTCAAACTGCAACCGTAATCCGGTAGAACATGTGTGTCCCTGGAAACTTAACTGAGAATACAGTTCATTTGTAAGGGATCGTCATTATTTTGTTCAACACTCTCTCTCAACATTCTACTGATGTTGGTCCCCACAGTGAGAACAGGGCAAGGCAAAGAAAGGTTTTAAATAATCTGTTACAACAAACAGAAGGACCTGATACTATTGGGGGATTTAAGTCTATTTTAAAGGTTTGAAAATAGCCCTCTTGTTCAATGTTAATGCTCCTTTCAACTGAAAATTGAACCTGTTCATGCATTACAACACTTCTCAATGAGCCTTTTATCTGGTTAGATAAAGGGAAAAAAAATGGGGACTGCAAGAAGAGGGATTTAAACAGAGTCTACAGCCGTGCTAGCAGCTCTGTGAGGCTACATACACTTCAGTTTGTATTGTCATTTTGTCAACTTCAGAAAGATCCCTTTCAAAGCCACAGAACACATTATGCAACGATTTTCACAGGCTGATGAGTGGGAGCCTACATGTGTCACATCAGTGCACCCAGTTCCCTATAAGGTTAAACCCCCAGCAACCATCTACCTGCACAGGCTGTTCTCATCAAGCATTCATAGCAATACCAAGTAAAAATAATGCCTCACAATTCCTAGATATTCCACTAAATCCTTTTGTATATTATCCATGTAATCATGAACGAGGAAGTATAAAGACACACTAAAGCACACACAGGGTGGGAGGAGAGGTGGATGACTGCCAGTAAAGTGCTGTTCGTTCCCCATGTGAAACAAGAAGTCAATGATTTAATTGTCAACTAATTTACAGTAACGACACTTCTGTAGTTAATTCAAATCAATCCCAATCTTTTCCTGAACCTAACTAAGTAGTTTTGGTGCCTAAAACTTTGTCTCCTTTGAAGACGGAAGTTTATTTTGAAAAGACTGTATGCATGTAACAAGAGGAAATAGACACACTATAAAAACACAATCAAAATTAGAAATAACCTTTCGTGAGATATTATACAAACAGTTGTATGAGGATACATTACAGAGTTGTCACATCACGATGTTTCTGCAGATTTTAATAAGGATGTTATTACGCCTTTTATCCCATTAACCAAGCAACGCTGCCAGCCACCGTGACAAAAGCATGAGACGGTTCACCAGTGTTTCCGCTGTTCAGAGGGCTTCTTCTCACATTACTCTATCGGTTTATTCAGGCATAATTAAAGACAAGAACACCTTATAAAAGTTAGATACTTACAAACTCAACATGAGCTATTTAGACAAAGCTTAATCCCTCTCATGCAAACATCCACCGGGCCATAACGGCGGCAGCGAGGATTCTAATGGGCTTTGTTATCGAGGCAGGATGGATGATGATGGTTACTGTTCCACACTGGAAAACAGCTAGGGCATGGAGGGGGCTATAATTCTCATGATAATTGGGTTAATACCTGTCATGATATCCCCTATTACTACAGCAGTAAACAGAAGAGCGGTAGGAATTATCGTTGTTAATTAGAAAACATGTAGATCAGCAGCACGAAGATGAACTGTATATCTCAGCTTAATGCAGAGCAGAGATCACCTTTATTGTTATGGCCACGCGAATGTGCGTGACCTTTGTGCATGTGTGTGTCCCACCAAGAGGTTGTAGTATACTTTTACATGTTGCTATTTGCGTGCACATCTGTGTTCGCACGCGTTCAAATATTCCTGTACACGCGGGCACTTTTGAAATTGCTCCGTGCATACGAGCTGTATTTGCGTCCCAATGCGCTGCAGGTTGTGTGCACCGCATGCACACGCCGCGCAAGTGCGTGTGTCGGAGCATGCGTCTCACCCAGCAGGTGTGTGAAAATGTGACACTCCGTCGTCCCCCCCTCCCCTCCCTCTGTCCGCTTCCCTTTTCTGGGCTGGTTACTCGGGGGGCATGCTATAAAAGGAAAGGGCTCTGTCAGCCTGTGTGATGTAGCTGGCCGTGTGCTACACACGCACAGACACACACACACACACACACACACACACACACACACACACACACACACACACACACACACACACACACACAAAAGCTAAGGATAAGGCAGCAAGAGGATATGGGCCAAAGGGCCAGCTGAGTTTACTAAACTTTCACAGGAGACTAAAATAGGTCCTGCCAATTTCTAGAGTTAATAACATCTCTGTGCATGTGTGTGTGTGTGTGTGTGTGTGTGTGTGTGTGTGTGTGTGTGTGTGTGTGTGTGTGTGTGTGTATGTGTGTGTGTGTGTGTGTGTGTAAAGACGAGCGAGTTCTGTTTCATTTTTTTCATATTACTGATGAAAGATGAACCACAGACTGC
This sequence comes from Cebidichthys violaceus, assembly GCF_023349555.1. NCBI lineage: Eukaryota > Metazoa > Chordata > Actinopteri > Perciformes > Stichaeidae > Cebidichthys > Cebidichthys violaceus. The sequence goes on from NW_027176816.1 coordinate 16,174,595, forward strand.
GATTCTGGGTCTTTGACACCATAGCAAAAAGTGGAGACGGAGAGAAACGTTTGACACGTTTGAAAAGAGCAGAAGAAACGGGAAACAGAGGGATGAATGAATGAATGGCCGTGTTAACATCAAGAAAGAAAACACGGCAGCACTGACTGGGGACATCCAGCAAAAAGAGGAAGCGAGGGGATGAGATGGAGTCATTGAGGGAGTAACAGGTTACAGGGTGGCTGTTATCAGCCAAGGGATTGCTTGTTGAATTGACTTTTGTCCCCCTGTGGCTGTGATGAGACAGAGTGTATGTCCCCCGCCTTCTATTCTTTCTTCTTCCCTTCCTCTCTCGCTCCCTGTTTTTCTCTCCTCCTCTCAACCCCGACATCCTCATACGCCACCCCCCTGCCCCCCTCCTGTCGGTATTCCACATTAGGCCTGTAGGCGAGGCCGATCGCTCATGCACGAAGAAGACAGTTTGACTGATACCAGACCTTCAGCGGCACCCCTCTCGCCCACACGCAGCACATTCTCCCTCGGAATGTTAATGCTTCGATCTGGCTGCGAACGTTTGAATGTGCCAAGTAGGAGGAAGAAGGCCCGAGAGGGCCAAGCGCAAAGCAAACTGCTGCTTAATAAAGCCCATGTGACCTTGTCCCCAGATGATTTCATGTAACATGAAATCAAAGAAAAAAATGTACATCTCTATAAACCAAACACCAAAAACAACTCGACAGCAACTGAAAACTACACATAATGACGTCTCCATATTGTGGTGTGTTCGATGTATTTATCCAGCGTGTGAATACCATTAAAGTATTCTTCCCTGAACACAGAACGACTCTAAGGCAGTTGCCAGATCATTCTCTAATCAATTGCATTTATTTATATTGCCTCAAATCATAACAGAAGTTATCTCAATACACGTTTCATATAGAACAGGTATAGACTGTAATCTATAAATTGCAGAGACCAAACATTTTCTCATGAGCAAGCACTAGTGCAACACCATGGAGTGTATATAACAAGTGGACGTAGTCATCATGACTTCACCCATTGGTTTGTGGACTGACAATTTGAAGCCTCAAGTTTGACGATTTTGGCGTCCCCATATTGGATTACGGCCGTCACATTTTTTTGTTTTTTTGCAGCCAATGAACAGAAGTTACCATATTTGGAATGTGAAAGACATGGAGACGCCGTATACGGCTCTGGTAGCGGCAGCAACCTGTCAATCACAGTAAGCCCGCCCTAAAGCATACTCTGCTTTATGGTCTATTTGACTCCTCAACCGGTTGGGCTGAGAGAGAGACAGAGCAAAAGAGACATGCATAGCAAAAACAGTAATAATACAACAACTATAACAATAATAATATTACAAATAGGAGTCCTACTGCTAATTATAGTAGCAGAGGATATAATAGAATGCTAATAGCAGTAGTAGTAATAGAAATATGACTGATTAATGATAGTAGCAGTGGGTATCAAGCAGGGCCACTGTAGCAGCTGCTATCGCGGTCCAGGTGTAACCAGGATCCATGGAGACCTGCGAGACAAGACAACACAAAGACTCCGAAGAGGAGGCAAAGTTAGTAATGTACATTAATGGGACATGAATGCATTAAAGGTAGAGAGGGAGAGGAGAGGGAGAAGCTTGAGGTATCATAGGAAGTCCCCAGGCAGTCTAAGCCTATAGCAGCTCATCTAGGGGCTGGTCCAAGGCAAACCTGAGCCAGTCCTAACTATAAACCTGAGCCAGCCCTAACTATAAACCTGAGCCAGCCCTAACTATAAACCTGAGCCAGCCCTAACTATAAACCTGAGCCAGCCCTAACTATAAACCTAAGCCAGCCCTAACTATAAACCTGAGCCAGCCCTACCTATCAAAGAGGAAAGTCTTAAGGCTACTCAACTTTAGTTTAATAAAATATCCAATGCCAATTATCCGCCAACACCACCACGCCAGAGACCATATACTGCTTGAGTTAGAGTGTATGACGTTTAATCTGGACAAGACATAATCTGTCCAAAATGAGTTTGGATGGGTCGCAGCCCCTCGCAACCCTGCACTGGTTAAGATTGATCGATGGCTATCTCACCCCGAGCATGAAATAGAATTCAATCAAACCTAAACCAGTTACTGTCAATATTTTCCAATAGCCATGATGTTGGTTTTAATTAATGTCCCTCTTCAAGCACTGACTGGATTTTTTTTTTTGCGTTTTAACAACATATGGAGAGACATACCATCTTATCGAATTAGAATAGGAAATGTCTCTTATTTTGTTTAATACATTAATTTTCTGTGATAACAAGAACGTTATATGATAGATCAAGATGAAGTGATATGTCGAGAAAAAGTTTTTTGTTAAAAATGAATAATCAATCAATAATCATAATAAATATTGCCTCTAGTTTAAAAAAACAGAAATATATGTGTTCAGTGCTTATTTATTGGGCATCAACCTCAGGTTTACGCACGTCAAGCCACATTTAATCTGTGAGACGAAGCAGACTTCTGCATGTAAAAAAAGGTTTCTGATGTCTTGACGGTTGGCAATTAAGGTTTTACTCGATCAAACATTACAGTAGAGTTTTTTGCATACAGTTTATTTGTTTGTTTGTTTTTGTCAGATGAATATATTATCAGTTTTCTTTCAGGGAGAAGTTATTTGTCATTTCATGGAGAATAAACTATGGTCAGTTATGTTATAACTCATAATAATATAAAAAACAACAACATGTAAGTGTGTATTTATGTGTTTCATCTGAATAATAAATTACAATACAAGGGAGCTGTTACAGTGTTCCATTCATAGACTACTTTGTTGTCATAATTACCTCAGAGACCATATGTGTGTGCAAACAAAGCTAACTACATGGAAAACTCTCTGGAGCCGTGTGAGCAAGTAGAGTAAACCGACCGTAGACAATCAGCATGAAACATAGAGACAGAGACAAACGGCAACAAAGGCAAAAGAAATGCTGACTGAGAGGGAAAAGTTTGCCAATTGGTGCTGTCAATTCCATCACCGCTCTGTAAAAAACGTGAATCGTTTATAACCTCGGCTCCTCTGTTAATAATCACCGAAGGGGGGGACGCGAGCTTCCATTTCTCGTACGGCAAGGAGAAGATTTCTCCGTCCACGTTCTCCATCGAGACGACGGGAGGCTGTGCCCCTCGCCAGTTGGGACGGATCTCCTGCAATGCAGTGAACAGCCAATGCAGATATATACTGCCCCAGTGGCACACACACACACACACACACACACACACACACACACACATGCAAGCACATGCACACAGCTGCAGACACTTTGTGCACATCGTGCACACAACTGCATGAATGCGTCACACATAGAACACACAGTATCCTGCATGCACTCACTCACTCACAAACAAACAACAACACATATGTACACATTTAAGACAGCTTTTTTTGCAATTGCCTTGACACAAAATCTGGTTCTTGTGAGCGCAATATAAAGCACCACTTATATTGCCATGTATCTATCTGTTGACCAGATCTGCTGAACCAGAGTACATTGTCTGCTTTACACAAAGTTTGAAATTCTAAAACACGCGTTTATCTACATAAGACTCGTAATTCAAAAGTAAGCTCCTGTGCGTGTGGTTTGCTAAACACTGCCATTGAAATACCTACACTCAATTACCAATCACCTGCACCCAGAATGCACCAATGAAAACGCCTGTGACCAACTAGATCAGGGGTCGGCAACCTTTACTATCCAAAGAGCCATTTTGCCCTATTTTTCACCAAATACATTTTGTCTGGAGCCGCAAAAGCTATTTGATATCACAGCTTATAAAGTTTTATATATAGTTATATTATATATATATACAAAAACTATAGTTTGTTGTATTTATGAAATCATAGAACAAGAATAAAGACAATTCTTGACATTTTATTGCTATTTCACCTGTTATAAAAATATCAAACTCTTATAAAGAGGAGAAAAAAATGAGAAATCAATCTTTTTCGCTTATCTACAGCGTGATACTTTTCAGCAAATGCTGTGTGCTTGTTCTGGAAGTGTCTTTCAACATTACATTTTTTATTGTTTGTTAATTTCTCGCCACATTTCAAGCATACAGGTAAGTCAGCATCGTTGGCAGTGAAAGCAAATGAATACGGCCACGCAGAATTAAACTCTCCATTTTCCTCCGTGACTTTTCTTTTTTGGGGATTTATCCATTGATAGTGTAGCCGAGCCTTAATGTTGCGGCAATACTTTATGATAATGCTAAAATAATATACACGGGGCTCCGTAATCTGCGCCAAGACAGCAGCAACTTTATTCACTTCTACCACACTTCACCAGAACCCCTTTTTTTTCTTCCGTCTCATCCTCCACAATAAAAGCACCAAACACATACACAGGAACACTGCTTCTTAGAGAGCCCTCAGCTCGAAAATAGCATACCCATACGATAATGAGTGTAGCGTTGCAACTGTAAGGGCTATTTTAATACTTTTGGTATTAAAATAACCCTAACACTTGTGAGATGTGTTGATATGTGTAAAAATCAGTATATATGTTACTGGTTAAGAGTAGATTAAGATGCTCAACATAATAGCTTACAATAGTTTACCGAGGGCGGAGGTCTGCAAATCATAATTAGCTTGACAGCGACGCAGTAGGATGTGACGCACATTTTAGTTGACAAACTGTTAATTTTGATTTTTATTTTGGCGGCATGTCCAGCGGCGTTACCAGCCCTACGGAGCGGACTTCCTGTTTACACCGGCACCCACCCGCATGCCCAGTGTACGTGAATAGTCACGTGATATTCGTTTTCAGACGTTTTAGTCTGAACGGAGATCATTTCGAAAACGATGCTGAAACGCCGTGTGGACGGAGATCATTTTCGTTAGTGTGGATGTAGCCTCAGGGAGCCGCAACAGAGGGGCTGAAGAGCCGCATGCGGCTCCGGAGCCGCGGGTTGCCGACCCCTGAACTAGATCAAATCGGAGCTTGAACACTACAAACAGGATTTTGGTTTGCTCTTTGGCGTGAACAACAATGGAGGTCAATGTTGGAGAGAAAGTTCGAGGACTGTCACTGCAATGTACTGTATTTCGTTTACAGTCCAATACAGAAATATATTCATGTCATCTTCAGTTCAAGTAATTGCATTTATGTTAATGGTCTATATTCATACCATGCCACAGATTAAAATGATAATAAAACACAAATTTGTAGAAGAGTTACATTTAAATGAAGTGTTTGCTTTTGCAAGATATGTAAAATATTTTGTGTATGTTTTTTTTGTGTGTAGAATTTCAACAAAGTGGGCCGTAGGTTGTGTTTTAGCAATTGCAAAGAAAAACCTGTATTACCCCCCCCCACCAGGCGCCACTGTATTACTTCAGCTCACTGAGCTGAGTTCATCTAAAAAATGTAATCACGGTAGGATGTATAAATTCTATGCATCATGCTCTTCAATTATTGTGAGCAAAAATAAAACACTTGCTTGATATGAATTGTTGAAACGTGTCTTATGCTGTATTGCTTTTTTGCACCACTTTAATCATTTATTACATGTAATATTTGGTGTGCATGGGTTGGGATTACATTTTTTAAACCCTGTTGCATTTTCCAATAAAACCTTTTGTTCACAAATTGTTCTCGAATTCTGCGCAGATTCAGAGTGACTGAGTGTTTGGCTCAGCGAGAGAGAGAGAGAGAGAGAGTGTGTGTGTGTGTGTGTGTGTGTGTGTGTGTGTGTGTGTGTGTGTGTGTGTGTGTGTGTGTGTGTGTGTGTGTGAGAGAAAGAGAGAGAGAAAGAGAGGCGGAGGAGGGAAGACCTTGGTGGGAAGCAGAGGGCGTCCAGGAAAACATCAATGAAACTCAACTGATGAGGACTAAAACTGAGCGAGAGCGGAAAAAAACCTTGACTTTGACGAAGAGTTGGGCAAAGATGTGGAGGACTTCAGAAACAGAACAGTAAGAGAGTGAGCGGGGTGAGAGAAAGAGAGAGAGAGAGAGTGATGGTAGTGAGTTGGAGGAGACGGGCCGAGAGAGAGTGATAGAGACAGAGATAGATGGGTGACAGGCAGAGAGCATAAATAGACAGGCAGCCTGGCAGAGAGAGATGGACAGAGACGGATAGCTGACACGGAGAGAGAGATGTTCATTTGGACAGAGCGTACGTCGGTGTCGGGGTCGCTGGCTGTCATCACTGGCCACGGCCCAATGTCAGCACAACTAAGTCCGGCCCAGTACCTGAGCCCCTAGGCATGGCCCCTCATCCCATGGTGTGTGTATGAGTTACATGTGCAGATACACACATAGACTGAATAAAAGAAGTGGACGTATTCCTCTTGACATCACTCATTGGTTTGTGGACTGCTGTTTTGAAGCCTCAGGTTTGGCGATTTTGCAGTCGCCATGTTGTTTTTTTAGCAACCAATGAAATGGAAATTACCATATTTGGAAAGTGGAGGAGTGACATAGAGACGCCGAATACGGCGCTGGTAGCGTCAGAGACCTGTCAATCACAGTAGCCCCGCCCTAAAGCACACTCTGCTTTATGGTCTATTTGACTCTAAATGGATCATAGTTTAATAAATGAACATCATGCTGTATTGAAGAAGACTTGAAACTAGAGATTGAGACCTTAAACTCATGTTTACAATGTTTACTAAATGAAGTGAGAAGTTGTCATTTTCTCATAAACTTCTATAAGATCAGACGTATTATTTCAACCAGAGGAGTATTTTGTACAAATATGTTGACTATAGTGCATCTAGCAAATATAGTCCTGTGTCTGTTTAAACAGGCCGTCCTCTCCTCCTTACACGGGCTTCCTCGGATTGCAAGAAACGTATTTGTGATGTGTCAAAAACATTCCGAGAGAAAATAAGTTTCCCTTGAACAATATTTGACAATACAGTTTTGTTTTATGGGAACTTCATTTTTAGGAGGCCAGGCTGGAAATGAAGGGTTTTGTAACAAAATACGTTCATTTTAAAATATGTCAGTCTAACATATGTTGCTGATAGAGTTTCAGGCCGTTTACTACAAATCCCTTGCAGTTAATAGTACAGCAAATGTACAAACCATACACATTTGGAGGAACTCCATCAGTCCAAGCATCCGTTGGATTCCATTCTTTTTTGTGCAATATAAAATAAAAATCCATTAGCACACACTTCCTTGAATGATTGTTATGAGGTAATATGTTTAAATATATGCTTACATTGCCATACTGAGCAACATTAATGTAACACTGACGGACATTTAGGCTATGCAGAGGTTCACTTTAATGGATTACACAACATTTAAAGAGTCCACTAATTTATCTAATGTGCAGAAATGACTGGAAGCCAACGGCTGCCTGCAATGTTAAAATAAAAAAAACAACAACTGTGTAGCCTGCATCTGAAAATGGTTGATTTATAATTAGAAAGCTCAAACAAAGCTATCACTTTGGTATATAGTTAAATATCACCAAAGTGACAACCAACATAATTTTAAGACAAATTGTGGAACATTTCGTCATCATCAGATGAGTCCTATTTGCAGCCCTTTTTTGGCACAAAGGGCGTTTGAAGGAGTTATATATTACTAACAGCACTCTGCTGCACTTACAGACAGGTTGTTTGCGGAAAAAGCTGACCAATTACACGTCATCGCCGTGTAAAAACACATCAGAGGGGAAGTACATTAGAGTGCCATTTTTCACATTCTGGGCCGGGGTCCAAGACTGAGTCACAGAAAGATTTAAAACCGTCCTCAAATTATTGTGAAATTAGTATCCAAAGCTATTAGCTGTGTGACGTTGCCAAATCCTTCCCAAGACTCCCCAACAAATAATATGGGGGGAAAAAAAAACATGTGACACAGTAGGTCATATCTCTGAAAAAAAAACAGCAGTGTAACACTTAGCAGTAATGTAGAATCTGCGCCATAGTCAGCAAAAGCAGCAGATGGAAAACTTGGAGAGAAAATACAGCCCCTCCTGAGAAAAAAAAAAAAAAGTTTGAAACCCACCCCCTGTGATAAAATGCAGGGGACGAATTGATGGGGAGATGGAGAGATGTGGGGGGAGTGAAGGGGAGGGCAAATGAATAGCAGAGAATGATTATAGTGGATGTCTTATCACTCATATTCCTCAGCAGCTTTGTCCCCGCCCCCAAGCCCCATCCTAAAACACAGGTCTATCCTTCATCGGCAAGCAGCCAGAGTGGGTTTGTGTGTTTAATGTGCATGTGCTTAAATTCACCAGTCCAGAGCATGAATGGGCTTTTGCATCATGTGCACAACTCTGCGTTTGTGTGCGCGTGTGTGATTTGAGAATCTGTCAGTAATATGGACTGTCCTCAAAATCCCTTCATTAATCTAGGGCGCTGTACATTCATCTCCTGGCTCCTGTTTAATACTCGGGGTGTGTACATGCCGTCAGGGCGCAGGGACGCACCATCTTGCTTCAATAGGCCACAATCAGCAAAGGAGTGAGAGAATGTGGGAGAACGAGGGAGAAGCAAAAGAGCAAAAGGTCAGAGAAAGAGAGTCGGTGAGCGTTAGAGAGGAAAGACAAGACGACAACAAGAGTGGGACAGAGAAGAGAGTCAAGCAGACAGATGGATAAACAGATGGATTAATGTAGACAAGCTAAAGAGACAGAACTTAGCAAGAGATGACAGAGACAGAGAGATAACACAGACAGAGTGAGCAGGAGAGAGAAAAAAAAAGAATAGCACGCCACTCGAGAGGGGGAGAGACAGATGAGATGAGCTGAGAAAAGAGATGACATATTGCTGTATATAAAGGTGGCAACAGCTGGCATAGTCTGCTGTTGTCAGGGCCTTCGCGGTGCTGGAAAAGTAAAGTTCCCTGCCAATGCATCCTTGAATAGCCAGGGCTAAAGACAGACTGCTAATATAGCCTGCTGAACCGCCGGGGCTAAAGAAAGACCCAAACATTGGAGCCATTCAGGGACACAGCCGGGGACTTTGAGGGGGAAAGCAGCTGGGATTCAGTGGTGGAGAGTTGGATGATGGGTTGATGGGTAGAGGCCTTTGGGACACCCTGCCAGGGACAATGTCACCTTAATGTTAGGTAACAGCAGGAAGGCAGCCTGTCATTGTACTTATACTCCCCTCGCACCTGTCTCACCCTACTCCTCTCTGGTATTCTATGGATGGATTGTATTGTATGTTAAACATGTGGTTGAACTGTCAGCTCATATGTCTTAATGTTAAAGTTCTCTGCTATAAAGAAATAATAAAACCTTCCTTTCTTAATCCTTTCGACTAGATCTCAGATTAGATAAGGTACAGAGTAACGTAACTAATGTACGCGGTGAATAAGGAATGGAGTAACTAATGTACAGATTAGTTCAAAGTAGAGCAACCAGCGTACAGATTAATGTTCAGTATCAGAGTAACTAACATACCAAGTAATGTACAGTATAGTAACGTGTGGCATAAATAAGGTAACTTACAGAGTAATTTAGAGTAGGGTACTGAACGGAGAAACGTACTGAACAGAGTAAGTTACTGAACAGAGTAAGGTACTGAACAGAATATCGTACAGATCAAAGTAACGTATGAATTAGAGTAAAGTACTAAACAGAGTAATGTACTAACAGAGTAACATACAGAACAGAGTTACGTAGAGAACATTGCATGTCCTTGGGTCCCTATCAATACACCTGACAAGTGTGAAATAGATCCGATGAACTGTTCTCGAGATATGCAAAGGACACACACAGACAGAATATCCACATGTTTCCACCAAATGTGGTCACTATAGCATAAAGTGTTCAGGAGATATTACTTTTATTATATAAGCCCTGCCCAAGGTATTTGAGCAAACTTGTATGGAACATCAAAAATCTGAAAAGGTAACATTTTCTGGCTTGGTTAACAGATGTTCTGTATCTTACCAAATTTGGTGATGTTTGCCACATGGCAGTTAAAAAAACAGATTTGGACACAATTCAAAAATGCTGAAAATTTCTCCAGACGCAACTGGGTATGGCTTATGTGGATAGATTTGTCTGGACCCACAAAATCTGGAACATTTTTGTTTCTGAGACTTAATCTGCATTTACACGGAATCAGGCAGATGGTTGACAAAAGAAGACCAACACCTTCTGGACAGCGTGGGAAAAACAAACAAACGGCACAATGAAAGATGCAAGACAATATATTGCTATGGTAATAAAATCATGTTGCGTCAATTGATTTATATAATAAATCAGTTAAAGCATTTAGCTATAAAATGCAAATTTCTCCTAATATTTCTTTGCCAAATTAGGAAGGCAAAAAGTTAGAATACTGAAACTATTCTCTGCCGGCCTCAAACTTACAGGCCAAAACATAAAGTTAGTTGTTATAGCGCCACCATCAGGCCAAATTACACCAACTTCGATACAGCACATCCTTGTGTCCCTAGCAAAGCACTCGCCAAGTGTGAAGTAGATCGGAAGAATGATTGTCGAGATATGTCATGGACATACAGAGAGATCACAGACAGAGATTCCTTGCTTTATAGTTAGATGTGTTGACAGTAAGATTAGTATAGAATATTACCAGCTTTATCCTTTAAAATCCTATTGTTCTATTCTTGTTGTCATGACTTCCGGTTTCAGATTATATCAAACTGCAAAGCGATCCTGTCCCCACCTTATTCTCTAGTGCCAATGATTGAGACCAGCTGTTATGACAGCATTGCAATGATGGGAGTTGTGGTGGGTAATTTGAGGCGGATAATCAGGCCAGGTACCAAATGAGTCTAAAATAAAACTGTCCACTCTCATCTTCAAAATGCTCAAAATGCTGCTTCTGAATAGGAAAAAAAAAAGTCTAATAAATCCATTGTTAGACCATTTCATATTGTCTGCTCACACTTGAGCAAACATTACTTAAAACGTGAAAATGCTGATGCGGGCAATTGTATTTTTGTACATATTTCTTTTGCAAGACAGTGAAAATATACCAGTTTAGACAGCTGCAGTTTGTAAAGATGACTAATTCCCATTGGGGAAAAAAGAGAAATAGTATTTGGACCTGTCCGTCATGCAAAACTGAAACACAAAACATGATTTCTCCGAAAGAAAGCTGAAATAAGAGTAAGGTACATGAAAGAAGCATTGTTCCAAATGCTTAGAGGCTTTAGGAGAACGCTTAAGGAAGTTGTTTACGTAACGTTGAGATGAGCTGTGAAGGCCTGTGACGTCATCAGCCTAATTAATGCATCCTGAAATCCTGATTATAATGTTTAAGGAGTTCCGCATATGTTCTGAATATCAGTGGATCTCCAAGTTGAAATATTTCAAACTGGTAGCCACAAAATCAACCTCTGATTGTTCTATGGCAACAGGTTGGATATGGTTGGAAGAAAAAATTTAAACGGAATTGCAGAATGGGGGAAAACCACTTTCGGAACCAACGCCCTTTCATGCTACTTCCTGAAAAGCTGTCGACTGTTGTGATACAGTTGTGATGTAAATTTCAGCAACCCATATTGTCATTGTAAATAAACATCTTATGGCCTCAGAATTGACCTTTAACTGGCAGGAGTTTGGGCCTTAATGATTTGAGTAGCGTAACCTGCCAATGCAGTCGTTACTCACCTCATGTAGATAGCTCCTGCCAGTAAGTTTAATGCCAGCACCCACGTATTCTTAATAAATGAGGTCTCCCACAGGCATATTTTATGATATTGCTGTATGTTTCAATAATTGCAAACACCCAGCAGACACCCAGCATTCCTAGTGTTCGAGCATGTTGAGCAAAAGGGGGGCATGCGGGCGAGGCTTTCCCAGATTCCCCTAACTCACTCCCAAAAGGTTCCACAGAACAGAAGGAATTAGGTACAGTAGTTGTTATGTATTTTGTGTGCCTTTTCACACATGCCATGGCTATGCTTGAAAAGATAGGGCAAGGGACAGTCCATCAGATGGCAGTAATTAAACTTAATGGATGAAGGAAAAGATTAGGCAAGACCAGATGTACTTTTATCAGGCAGCAACCTCCAGTTCTGAAACGCAGAAGTGCCTTAACTTGCATTCTCTGTAATGGCCATCAGGGGGCGACTCCTCTGATTGTATAGAAGTCTATGAGAAAATGACTCTACTTCTCACTTGATTAAGTAAACATTGTGAACATGATTTGATGGTCTCAACCTCTAGTTTGAGTCTAGTTTAAGCAGCATGATGTTCATGCTATGCTTTAGGGCGGGGCTACCTTGTGATTGAAAGGTTGCTACCACGGCTTTGTACTTGTCTGTGTTTTTGTCTTAGAACTTTCAACCTTTTTGCGCAAATATGTCTTACTTACTTAGCCACACCCTCTTGTGTCACTTCTGGTTGGAAAAAAAAACAAGATGGCGAAACCATAGTCCACAAACCAATGGGGAACATCACGGTGATTACGTCCACTTCTTACAAGCAATCTATTGTGAGTATGCGCCGTAAGATGTCTCTTATTATTTTCAGGCCGAGGAGCTTTTTTTGTGTAGTGCACAATTAATTTAATATTCAACGAGTTTGCTAGACATTGACGTAAATGCTAAATGGTAAACAACTCGCAGATTAAAATATGTCATGGGTGGCGTCATGTGATTGGTTTATCTCGCTTTATGTCTTCCGTCAGACAGATTTAACCCTTGACATGCTTGTCCCTGCAAAATTACTGCTTATATTCACAACACAGACGTACCAGCATTTTCCCTGCAATGTTACGAGGTGTTGAGGTGGGAAATTGACAGTACAGATTTCCCTGAATATAGATCCCTGCTCCCGTTCACACGTGACCCCACGCAGTAAATGTTCCTGAACACTTGAGGGATTGACTGCATATGTGAAAAGAACTTAACACAAACACATACAAAAGAATATGGTGAGTGTGTTATCACCTACCAACTTAAAATCTCAATGGACTCACAAATACAAAGAGCCGTGCTATTGTTCTTGCTGTTATTATTTATCCTGCCATGTTTTCCTCCTCTCCTCATCTTTGTCCTTTTCTTCTCCTTCACACACTTTTTAATTATTTCCCTGCCACATTTCCCTATAGCCAGCTATCAGATTAAATGGGACGTGTTGAGGAAAATGGGTGTGATGTGTTGAGCGGGACATCAGTGTGTGTGTGTGTGTGTGTGTGTGTGTGTGTGTGTGTGTGTGTGTGTGCGTGTGTGGCTGAATCAGTCCATATGTCTGCCTGTGTGTTTCTGTGTCTATGTGAGTTGATGTCAATGTGCCTGTGTCTTACTGTGTGTGTACAAGGGATGTCCTAGCGCTCCTAGAGAGGTGATGAAAATGTCATTTTATGTACATTATCTGACAGAAGAGCTGAGTGAATACCGACGTGCTGGCTGCTCTGTACTGAGTGACTCTTGTGGTGTGTGTGTGTGTGTGTGTGTGTGTGTGTGTGTGTGTACAGAGAGCAGGTAAACAGTTATGAAGGCTGATCTCTGTAGGTGTTGGAAGCCTGTGAGTCCTGTCAATGGACACTGCGTGGACAAGCTGAGATGTGTTTGGTCAAACCTGTCCCTTTGCATTCACAAAGATGGTTTAGTGCGATGCCTTTTCCAGTGAAGGCTACAAAAGTTAGAAGTGTAGAGCTGATAATCATCAGCCATTTCTGGTTGCAGAACAAACAAGACAGCGACGGCAAAAATGACAAACTTGAGGCTTTGAAAACCATAGTCCACAAACCAATGGGTCAACAGTCAACTTAACTGAGAGGGGATAGGTCAACAGGGGTGACCCATGACTCAGTGATAACAAAACTGTCACAATAAAATCTTGACTGATAATTTATTTGATCGACAGCAATCTCACATTAACAGACCAAATTTGGAGGGCACGGGAGGCTAGAATGGAATTATAGTGTGTGTAATGATAATGAGATTGTCATGATTTTTGAGACAGAATTACGGTGTCTGAGTGTTGGACAGATTGGGATGTGATTTATAGGCAGATCAGCTGAACGTGAGTTTGACAATCCCTGCCCCATGAGTGGCAGGGGATGAATTTGGCCAGATGTTGCAGAAATATCACTTGTAACAGTTTCAGTAAATTGAAGGTGGCAGGGGACATCATTTTGATTGTGTGTGTGAATTACTTCATAGCGGCATGACTGTCTCAGACAGTCTGACAGGCATTTTGCAGGTTAACTAATGCATAGTCAATGTTTGTAGAGAGCAGCTTTGCCCCGTGCAGCTCTGGATAGAGTCCAACGGGTCTGAGCAGTTAGCTGTGGTTCCAGATCAGGCCAAAATTGTCAAGGAAGTCCAGATTAATTCAAGCTGCACTGGATTGTCCTTTCAGCCAGGTTTGCAGTAACTGGTAAATTGGAAAAACGGCCACAGCCCGCCCAAGGGACAGGATTAGACCAGACATAAGAATACGTTTCCCAGTGTCCTGGAAATCCACACTGAGGATTTTCAACTGTTGTTGGCTGACATCATTTGATCCCATATGGACGTCTGGCTCGGAGCAGTCTGGATGGCGTTTTAGGACAAAAGTCCAGGATGTGGGCCCTAGGAAGCAGTACGTGTGGGCACCTTTGGCTCTGAAGTTCCTTGCCGTGGCGCTTGCAAGAATCAGCGTCGAGGGACAATGCCAAATTCACTATTGTGGCAGTGTTGATGGCGGATCTAACCAAGGATGCACTGAGGTGCTCCAATTTTTTCGCTTGGGGAGACGAGACCACTAATTACAAGGCTGTGTGGAAGAGAAGCCAGTTGAGGGGTCCACAGGAGGATCAGCAGTGGTAAGACGGGAGTCGGCTGCTGCAGAGAGAGAGGAGGAACCTGGGGCTCTATTGCCTTTGTAGCCAGCAGTAGATTTAGCTGTTTACAGCACTAGCAGCCATGGGTACAGCTCTTCTAGACCTCAGGCCAGCAGCAGAGCGCGTGTCAATGGCTGAATCCACGAAGAGATCCTTTGGATGAATCGGGTACTTCACCCTAAGATAGGTATTTGAAAGCTCAAGGGGTGGTGACAAGTCTTCCTGATTACCATTCTTCTTGTGATTCTCTACCACTTCCTCTGTCCAGGTAGCCGGGTCATTGGGAGTCGAGCGGACGAGGAGTGCGTACGGGTTAATGGATCTAACAGGAGGGTGTCGGATATAGCCAAGTTCATCTCTACAAACGTCCTCCTTGAGGTCACTTTGCCTTCTGTTCGCCTTTGGAGCAGCTGGCAGTCTTAACTGTGCATTCCTGTGAGAAGCATACCTTGACATGCAACACAGAGGCTTAAGATAAATGCTATTTTATTTATATTGTCGAACAGTATATTTCACTTTTACAAAAGAAAAGGCTTTGAGGATGAGTTCTAAGCAATGAGATTCAGAAACATAAAGCTATCTGGGGTAACACGTTTAACTGGGGTTGCTGAGTGTGAACTAACTACCCCTTGAACCAAATCCATAAAGACTAGTCCCATATATGAACATCCTGGACCACAGAGTGAATGAGTCAGTCCTTAGCCAAGCTTTTTTGGAAAGTTTCCGGTAACCCCACAAAAACAGAATTTTGCTACTGCACTGCTTGGCTTAGAAATGCTAAGTAACTCCTGTAGATAGATTGTTTGCTAGCTGGGCATGCTAAGATTTTGCAACTTACAGTAGAGCAGATAAAGACATTTTTTAATCAATTCTTCCAACTTTTGCTCTTGTGATTTTGGTTTGGAAAAGGCTGAAAAAGCAGCACATTCTCACTCCCAACTCGTCAAATACAGTCGCTTGGTCAGTGGCCCTACGCTTCAAACTATGACCCACTAGCTACCCCTATAGCGTCAGTTTTGGACGTGTGAGGGATGGCATGTCTGTTTCTGCTCACAGCATGCATACAGTCTCTTTTCAAAATAAACTTCCAACTTAGGTATACTTAGCTTTTAGGTGTACTTAGGCAACACAACTACTTAGCAAGTTTTTGGCATAAAAAGTACTTGGTTAGACTTAGGAAAAGATCGTTGTTTGAAAGGCCTGCCGTTGCGGTTGCTAACGTATGGATTAAATGAAAACGAATGAATTTACTTGGGGTTTATAACTTTGAACAGTTCTTTAATCGACTTAATGAACTGCCAAAGTACACACAGTAGGATACAAGTGCAACAAACAAAAAAAGTTCTTGTTTAACTTCTTTTGGCTGTCTGACTGATATGGGAAAATCTGCTCACCCATGTGATGACGCGCATAAGCATATATACATGGCTTATACGAATCAATCATTAGATCAACGCTTTCTGGACAGTTGGTGACCAGCACATGGATATAGTTTAGCTTTTGAAGTCATGCTGAAATTGCATATAAAATTCCTGCGGTTGGTCCACTTTGACGTTACGAACAAACAAAATTTCCGTCCAGTGGTTTGGTTCCCACCAGAGTTCGAATGACAGCTTTCTCATCAGCCTAAACAAACCTGGCAAATGCACCAGGGTTTATTTCAACAGAATCAAACAGGTTAGCACCCGAAAATGATGATTATCTGTAATAAGCCATAATATCAGTCATCATTTTGTGACACCGACGATTTTACACGTCTCATGTTGCATTGAATTTCTTCAGCTGTGTTAATGATAGCATGTGCCATCCAGGGTTTTACAAGAATTTCAAATAGTAGATTAATAATATTCCTCTGGATAAGTCCCAGCACCAAATACACAGTGAATCACTCAGTGGATCAAATACATCAGTGAAATTACTAAAATCACTCTCTTTTGGGGTCCTCTTGTGTTTTTGCCCAGTATGAGAAAGATTACTATCTAAAAGTCAGATTTATGTGTACTTGAGAGTCTTCAAAGCAGACATTTTACTTACTGCACTAATAAATAAACTGTCGTTGCTTTCCCTTGGCATCTTATCCAGATTGCCAATATTGCTGAATCAAGCAGTAAGAGCAGCTTTACATCCCCTAATGAGCACCAGCAGCCCTGCTCCTCCCGTTCATACCGCCACACACACACATTAGACATGCAAACGCATGACTGTTAAGGAGGTGAGCGTATTGATTCATTAATTCCTGACTATGTGACCCTGGGCTCTGAGTCGATGAGGACTGGACGAGGCCTCGGCTCAGCCCCTCCAACTCATGAGTCCCCAGTGGAAACATCGGACCTCAGAGACATGATTTCAACACCGTCCTTCCCTGCTGATTTGATTTTAATAGGGTCATTATCTTTCAAATTTTTCCTCTTTAAAGTATGGGAGCTTGGTTTCTTTCAAATGTTTGACTCTTGAGTAAAACCCTCCAGCGGTTCTTGAGAAGTATTGAGTTTCCTCTTCCTAGTATCCCTGTAAATCCAAAAACTAGAACTTCACTAATGTCACATCCTCGTCAGAGTATGTTTGGGCCTGAAGTCTCATATTGCAGCCTGTCTCTTACTGTGTGTGATACACACTCTGTCAGCGCTGTGTAGCTTAACACAGGCTTGTGAAACCACAATGAAATATTCCACAATTACGAATTATAAATTAGATCTAATTTCAACTGCAATACATATTGTTTTGGAGTATGGATATGTCCAGGATGTAATTACTTTATACAATGTGTGTGTGTGTGTGTGTGTGTGTGTGTGTGTGTGTGTGTGTGTGTGTAACCCCCCAGCAACAGTGACATAGTCATGTAATGATACAATACCCTGTGTCAGTGGATGCAGGGAGATATCAGAACAGGAGAGTAGGGTGAGAGAAGGGCATGAGGACTGTCTGTGTGTGTGTGTGTGTGTGTGTGTGCGTGTGTGCGTGTGTGTGTGCGTGTGGTCCAGGCAGGGTGTATGCAGAGTGAGGGGGCTGGTTATGAGAGCAGAGGAGGAAGGTGGTGGTGGTGGTGGTGGTGCGGCTCTGATATCCGAACAGCTGTCAGCAATTTGGCTTCGCCACTCGTACAGCTTTGAACAAATCTGCCTCAGCTGCTGAATTGCAAATTGTGTGTGTGTCAGTGGAGTGTGTTTGTGTTTGTGTGTTGTGTGCGTGCATGTGGGAATGCAAACCAAATTTGTTTCTTCTTGCGCTCTAAAAGTGAATTCAAGGTCACCATTTATTAAAATATGTTTTATCTTTTAATGCATTTGTTAATGCAACTTTCATCTTCAGTAAAAAAAGAAAGAAGAAAAGGTCTAACAGAAATTCTTAAAGCACTTTGCTTTTAATATGAATATATTAATGGACATCAGGGGAAATAGTTAAAATTTTTCAATAACATTCTTATTGAGATTTTGTTTCATGTCCTTTTTAAATTTAAAATAATCTCATCAAACTCAATCTTTTTAAGTCTATTGCTCCATAGAATTCAGACCTAATTTTAATACAATTTAAAGTAATCAATATGAATAAGTGACATGTGCATTACAGCAGTGGTGGGCCGTCAGGGCCAGCAAAGCCTTCTCTGCTGGCCTAAACAGAATTACAAAGTTATAACTATTTTATTATTTCATAATTTTTAATAAATACACTACATGTATTCTAAATATTGTTTCCATTAGCTTATTTTCTCATTGCACAGCTACTGTCTTCCTCAGTTGCTCTGCTTCCAGCCTGCAGCGCTGCTTCCAGCACAGCTTGTTTTAAGTAGAGCTATTATCCAATCAGATTTCACCCCTATGCTGTTTCTAGGTTAAAAAAATCTGCCCGGAGGCCTTCAGAATTACAAGTGAATCCATTTGCAGTTTAAGTGAATGAGGACGATATTGTTGATTGTCTTCAACCAATCAGATTTTTAGTTTGACATAATGGGCGTATTCTTTGACGTGTCAGAGCCTTCTAACTGGCCTAGCCATACGTGATTGGTCGGTGGGCTAGTATGACATGTTGAGCGGTGACAATCCCAATATCTACTGCCTCTGCCGAGCGGACATTTTCATCCCTCAAATGCATTAAAACGTATTAAAGAAATACAACTGGGGAGGCTCGACTGTCATCAGTAGCGTCCATGAATCGAGAAGGACTTCTTACTGGAACTAAAACGCACGGATGATCTGTACAACCGAGGCATTGAACTCTTTGTTAACAAAGAAAGGAGGATGGACTTTGTCTTTAAATAGTGAACAGCAGCTTTGGTAAGTGAACTGCTTTTGTTTTTACATCTGCAGTAGCTTTAATATATATTATTATTTGTACAACTTGTTTTTATGAAGATGGTTTTATATGTGATAGGAACTATTGTTACGTCCTATGTTGCGCTGGGGACACATTTGGTCAGTGCACAGCAACAAGAAGACACGTGAAGCGGCAGAAGTATATATGCAAAGTGTTAAAGTTAAGTTTAAGTTAAAGTGTTTAAGTGATCATCTTTGAAGATTCATGTGTTTTCAAGTGGACTCATTTTCCCTCTCGGTGTTGATAGACAAATAAATCCGTCAATAACAAGAACAAAGGTGTCGTGTATTTCCTGGAGGGAGTGATCATAGCGTTACTACTGTGTTCATTTGTCTATGGTGTCGTTTTTATGATATGGTTAATATTGTTCCCTCTGATATGACTAATATTTGAATGACCCGTGCTCTTTAGTGTGTGGTGGAATGCGTGTTTTAGCGCCGCAGTTTTGCTGTATTGATTTTTACGATATGCATTGTCCGTTAATGACGCAGCATCTCGTCATGCGTGTATTTATGCATCTGCACTCTGCAGTTCGTGTATTTGTAGGTGTTGAGCTTCATTTTTACACGAAACAAATAATAACCCGTAGCTGTGGCGTCATAATGAGGTTATTAGGAGGTGGTTCAGCTGTAGTAGGACAGCACTGAAGGCCCAGGTATAAAACACACGGCCCGCCACTGCATTACAGACACCACCTTTGACAACCAACACTGCTCCCAATAGACCGCACATACCATATAAAAACCAGACAAATTACTCATTCATTCATTCATGTGCAATATATTAGTATCAATATCAATGTATGTATGAGCAATATAAACACTTTATATTGCATACCTCATATTTGCAATAATGTGTATATTGTATTTTTAGCTTTTGTTGTTTTTTACCATGTATTTGTATTTTATATACCTTTACTGTGTATTTATTGTACTTTCGGGGGGGTTGTATTGTTTTCTACAAGAGACTTGTTGCACTAACCACTTTGCAGTGGTTAGTGCTGCAGTAATCCTGCAAATGTTCCCACTGTGGGACTAATAAAGGATTATCTGATCTTAGATGAATACACCTCCTGGTGCCAATGCAGGAAACAGAATGCCCTTTACAGTGGGCTTTGTAGCAAAGTAAGAAAGCAAGTGGAGGTTTGGGCCTGTAGCGCATCAGACTTTCTCTCACAAGATTAGCATTAGCATCCTGTCATGCACTTGTAATTGACATTTAAATTAACTGTAAACACGACATTTCCCTAATCTTAACCCATGTGTTGGAGCAATACCACAATTTACAAAAACACGTCAAAATATACTCACGTTGGAAAACGTCGTCCTGCCTGGGTTCATGACATCATCTCTGTGAATTTTAGATTTTTCTACCTGTGTGAATGTGCAAATGGAGTGATGTGTGTTGCTCGCCACAAATTTGTGCCTTTTGCCTCAATTTAGGATTCACAATTTTCTGTGATAACAGAAACATTTCACTTTATGAATGAATTGCTCCTGCATTAAGCACAGTTTTCTATCTGTCCCCCCAAACACATGGTCCAGAGCCACCGCTGAGAGGATCTTTTAAGTTCTAAATTGGTCTGGCAATTTCCCCTGTCGTATGTTGAGTGATAATAGTGAGGTCAGCCTCTGGTCAGCCAAATAGTTATGGGAGAATAGAGACGTTCCAATCTGTTTTACTGTTCCACCCCTATCAGCAGGTTTTCACCATTTCAGTGAGACAGAGAATAAGTAAGATAGAGAGGGAGAGGGAGGAGAGGAAGAAGAAGGGGTGGTCTCTTCTCTGCACAACGTGACAGTCGGCTCATTAAAATTAATTGTTTGGTAAAACGTTGAAAGTTTTTTGGCGGAGAAGATTCTTCGTTCAATTTGTAATTTGGACAGTTTCCAGTTTGTCTTTCCGCTCCTCCAATCGATTATGGTGACACTTTTAGCCGCAAAGAGCCCGAGGTGTATCACTCAAACCAGTGTGTGTTTATGTGTGTTTATGTGTGTGTGTGTGTGTGTGTGTGTGTGTGTGTGTGTGTGTGTGTGTGTGTGTGTGTGTGTGTGTGTGTGTGTGTGAGCGAGCCACACTAGTAGAGCTGACTGCTGCTGCCTCAGTAGTAATGAATGTCAAGAGGCGTGCGTTAATAAATTAGCCATGCGTGTGTTTTACCTTATTAATGGCCTCAGAGGCAAATCACAACCTCTTTAATGCATTTCACTTAGTGTAGCTTATGGGTGCATTTCATAAAACATGGCAGCTTTTTAGACACTTATTCGGGGTGTAAATTTATCACCCTCTCTGTTTTCCTTCCAGGCCTCCCTCCTCTCCCGTTGCATTTCTCCACACGCACCCTTTTTTCCCCCTGCATCTGCTGCTCCACATGTTCTCTCACTGCCTGAGGTAACTTATTTCTGGGTGAAATATGATCAAGCTAGGATTTGACCTGGAAAACTTTGTCATTATGAGCAATTTTCACTAGAGCAAAGATGAGAAAGATGTTCAAACAAGAAGCACAGGCCACAAACTGTGATGATCACCAGCAAAACTCCAGGATAGCTTTTTAAAGCTACTGCAAGTAACTTTTAGTTTGTGTTGACTTTGGCGGCCCCTGTGGACAAAAGGCGGTAGTGTTTTCAAGAACCAGAGTCCCTACATTTTTTGCCCAGCTCAGTCCTGGTTCTGGTTGACCAGCAGCATGGTGTCTGTGTTTGCTCCCAGCCCTGAGCCATCCACCTTCCTCGGGAGCCCTGACTGGTGGCCCGAAGGCCGTAGCAAAGCCCGATCTGGGTTTGCCCACGGCGAGCTGGTCGCTGGAGTCTGAGCTGAAGGAGTGTCTGGTGGATCTGCGTGCCGTAAATAGTTCTGTCTGATTTTCTGGGGAATCCGTTCCGATGTCAAGCATTGAGAATAACTATGTAGAAATAGCAAATCTTCCCGCTGATGACCTTGGTCATATAGAGACATTCATTGAGACTGTTTCACAACCAGTTAAAATATCTTTGTGGGTTGTTAGCAATATTAGGTAAGTTACTTCAAAATGTAATCAATTCCTTCACAGCTAAAGTAACTACTTTTACTTGTTATATTACTTACTCAGCCCATATAGCCTTGCCAAAGGTGCCTCTAAGAGCTCAAAGCGGCTGCAACACCACACAACTCTGTGTGGAGCAGACATTGTGTTTTAACCAACTCCAACCCTCTCACCCAAAAACTAACTGGGTCTCATCACAATAACCAGCCGCGACATTGACGCTGGTAATGCTTTTATGTTTTGAGTCAGTGTGTGTCTCCTCATGGCAAAATATGGTCCTGGAAAGACATCTACTTCTGTATATAGGGAACTACCACAGAAGAAGTTTAGAGCACTTTGCCCGGTTTTTATATGTCTGTCTGGGGACAGATTCTGTCACCACCACAGCCGTGCAAGATGCACAGGAGTTAAGATCAAGAAGATGCAAGAAGGTATCAAGTAAATAACTGTGATGTAATTACTGCAATTTCAGTTCAGTAGCCCGAGCAATGAACATCCTGTCACAGATCTGCAATTAACGTTTGCTTTTTTAGTAACTGTAACCATAATGTTTCCCAAACCTTTTACATACTCTGGTTGCCTTGCAGATATTGTCAAAAATCATTTTAAAGATTTTGAAAAACATTGTTTTTGGACGTACTCCAGGGTTTTGCAGACTCGTCAAACATTATCTTTCTGGTCACTACTCGTCACGGGAAAAAAAGCAATTGCGTAACCATAGCAATTTATTGCACAGCATTGGTTGTTAGCAGGAGGCTGCTAGCAAGCTTTGACCTGATAAACAAAGATTCCACCAACATAAAATCCCTCCTCCTCTCTTGTTCAGACAGACCCTCCCTCTCTGCTTCCTCTCTCTTTCCTCCCTTATACGTCTCTCCTTCCTTAGAAGTGCCTCTCCTACACCCCCCCCCCCCCCCCCCCCCCCGATCCTGAAGGTCAGCTCCTGGTGAGCGATCTCCCATTCTGCTGATCCTGCCAAACGCTGGAGCAGAGTGGCGCTGCGTTGCGACCCGGCCGGCCACTGACGTCCATAAACCAAACCAGGAATGACAGGTGTCAGTGGGTTCCCCCCCTGACTCCCCCTCCCCACACACTTTTCCTTTCCCTTTTTCTTTCTTCGCCCTCTTTTTTTCCTCCCCACAATGCCTCCCCCGCTATTCATTGTTGATTTATGGTTTATTGTTCCTTGCCGTGTTTCAAGGTCGCCGCTAACGCGGGCCAAACTAGGCCCAGGGGGGGCGTCTTTCAGCTTACCTGCCAGGGAGCCACCGACGCGGCTGTGGCTGTCGTCACAGCTCTTTCTGCCAGTGAAGAGGCTAAAAATGAAGGCTGGAGGGTCCCACTGAGTCTCCTCAACCCTCTCCCTCCACAGTTCACAAACTACACCCTAAGTGGTGATGCGAATCGATAGGAACAATGTCAGAGGTTATATGTCAGCGCCACACCTTTGAAAAACCCACAAGAGCAGATTCTTACAGAAGATCACTGTTCCCATGTGTTGTTGCCTGACTGGAATCATTTTCAGATACACTTTTCTCTCTCTTTTTTACGAAATATCTTTTTTCTGTTTTTCCAATTGATTTCCAGATTTTTGTATTAGTGATAAATCGCCCTGGGAGACGGAGAGCATGGAAGGAGAAAAAGGACCGTTAAAGGGAGAAACGCATGCTCAATGCGGCAGACGTAGTTCCTCCCTGAACTGTGGTCAGTGAAGGAAAGATCCATCACGGGGCTCCCAGGAGACTCACAGACATCTAAATAGAAATTAGCAGGACGCTACCACGGCAGTATAGATGTCTCTGCTCCTCTGGTGGAGTCGCTTGTGGAGGAGAAACAGGGAGGAGGAAAAAGCTGGGCTCAATTAGTTTACACTTTACCTCTGTTGGTGTGTGTGTGTGTGTGTGTGTGTGTGTGTGTGTGTGTGTGTGTGTAGGTTTGTGTGTGTGTGTGTGTGTGTGTGTGTGTGTGTGTGTGTGTAGGTGTGTGTGTGTAGGTGTGTGTGTGCGTGTGTTTGTGCTGTGGTGGCGTTCTGCTTCCAAAGGATCTCAGTTGCTTCCTGGTTGACTCTGGAGCTCTCTGCTGCTAAATGGAACCTGTCAGAGTATTAACATCCGTGATGGGCGTCAAGAGGAGAGTGCACGGTGGAGGGGGGGATTGTCTTTGCGCCTGTGTGTGTGTGTGTGTGTGTGTGTGTGTGTGTGTGTGTGTGTGTGTGTGTGTGTGTGTGAGTCAGAGTCTCCAACCAGACATGCATACAAATGTCCATTGCGGGCTTGTATCGCTGCTGTCATTAGGACTTTGATAGAGTGTGCTTGCTTGTGTGTATGCCCATGCATGCTCATGAGAGCGAGCCTTGGTGTGTGGCACTTCACATGATGCACACAGGCGGCAATCTCCGGTTCTGCCGAGTGTCTGAAAACTTGCATTCTCTACTGACCAGCAGGGGGCGACTCTTCTGGTTGCAAATGGAAGTCCAATTGTATAAAAGTCTATGAGAAAATGACTACTTCTCACTTGATTTATTACCTCAGTAAACATTGTAAACATGGGTTTATGATCTCAATCTCTAGTTTCAAGTCTTCTTCAATACAGCATGATGTTCATTTAGTAAATTATGGTCCATTTAGAGTCAAATAGACCATAAAAAAGAGTATGCTTTAGGGCAGGCTTACTGTGATTGGCAGGTCGCTGCCGCTACCAGAGCCGTATACGGCGTGTCTACATCCCTCTTCCACATTCTAAATATGGTAACTTCCGTTTATTGGTTGCAAAGAAACAAAATGGTGACGACCGTAATTCAAGATGACGACGCAAAATCGTCATCTTGTCATCTTGACATCTCGTCATCGCCGAACTTGAGAACTTGAGTTTGGCGATTTCACGATAACTACCTCCACTTCTTATGTACTGTCTATGGTCGCACATAAGATGTGATGATTTGTGTATAGACAGATAGATGGAGGGATGGAGGGATGGATGGATAGACGAACAGAAAGATACAAATCTTCTTTGTCTCTCAGTGGAAATCTGTATGTGCTATTGCGTATACCTTTACAGATGTCACCATACCAGAATTCCAGTAGTCAATACCAATACCAGAGAGATTCCACGATTGTCGATACCCAATCCAAAACAAAACAATAAATCCAAAATTGTTCAACATATACACTCCTTTATTACTGTTTGCATGCTAGCTGTTGCAAATTTAGTAATAATCCCCAATGATCCGCCTCTTTTCTCGCAAGAAACATCTGGATTACATTCTTCTGTACCCGTCTGTTCAATTTCTCCCTGTAGTCTTTTCCCTCTTTTTCCTACATTTTCCATCTATCTCTTCAGCCCGCTCCCCGTTCTTGTCATATTCTCATCCTTCCTGCTCCTCTGATCTTGTTGCTTCCTCTCCCTTGCAGCCCTTACCTTTCCCTTTCCTCCAATCCCTTTGACCTGTCCATGACACCCTCTTCCACTTGTTTTTTGGGGTTTTGTATATATATTTTTTTGGACCAAGGGATGCTTCCTCTCCCTCCTCCCCTGTTTGAAATGTGCGTGTGAGAAGAGCGGCCCTTCCTGAGCTTTCCAGGTCACACTCTCCCTACAGACAAATCAACCTCTGGCTTCCCTCTCTTTTTCTCTTCCTATCTTACCTTTGTTACACTTCATTCAGACTGAGAGATTCTTTTTTTTCTCCTTTACTATTAGCTTGATAGCTTGGCTTGGAAGAAAGGTATATTGGATCAAATGGATAAATCACTTGTGGTGACATCATTGGAGAGAGGAGCCAAGGTAATAGTCATGCCAATGTTGCTATACTGAGAAGCCAGCCTTCTATTTTAGGAAACTTGGGAGCTTTGCAGCCCTAAATTGGAGCTGCAGAAGTGTTCGATTTTTTTCTGTATTCACGTAAACATTTATATTGTGACATTTGTATACAACAAACATACAGTAGTTGCTGTAAGATGCAATGTGTGAAGCCGGCACAAGGCGAGCGTAGGGTCTTCAAGTGGTCGTAAACCTCTGAATTTTTGTAACTTGGCATGCGCAATCACATGACCTATCACAAGTAGTTCACTGATAAAAGCACTAATTACATGTCAAGGGATTAGACAAAGAAGGCCAATTCATTTTTTAGATGTTTTAGAAATAGGAGGTCTTAAAAATCTTCATTTGAGTAAATATTTTGCAGCCAAATCCAACTATTTTCAGGATATTTAACTTTTGTTTCTTCATAATGCATGTAACTTCTTTCTCTACAAGGCTTGTACAAAAGCAATAAAGGCGTCCGATAATATGAGATACGAGTTTACGGCTAATTACAATTCCTCCTCGGCATTGTGGAGTCACACTTACAGTGTATGGGTTACACTTGTCTTTTTGATTCTCCGGTTCATTTTGTTCAAACGCCCTCTGGTGTTTCGGAGAATAATGCAACCAACAGCACTTGGACTATAATGCTCAGAGCTTGCGAGGCATCTGCGGAGGCTCGCGCTGCGGTGCTAAGCCCGAGGAAAAACAAAGCTAAATATGTGGTCAGGATTTCCAACAAAATCATTAACATTATCACTAGAGTGGGAAGACGTCACAGTAGTGTATAAGTCTTCATATTGAGTTGCAAAGATATCTACTGAAATGAGCATGCTAACTA
This sequence comes from Cebidichthys violaceus, assembly GCF_023349555.1. Taxonomy (NCBI): domain Eukaryota; kingdom Metazoa; phylum Chordata; class Actinopteri; order Perciformes; family Stichaeidae; genus Cebidichthys; species Cebidichthys violaceus. Next base: position 16,201,323 of record NW_027176816.1, read on the forward strand.
GCTAGCAGTAGATCCTGTCTCTTAATACTACAGTGGCAGAAATGAAGAAAAAAACGTCATATTTTTGTTTGATCCTCCCTGTCAGATGTGCTGCCCCCTATTTGTTCGGAGCATGTGACCAGTTGTTACGTATTGCACCACATTTTTCTGATTGGTCCCTCCAGACTGTAATTGACTGCTTGATTCAAGACTCAAAATTGGATATAAACGTCAGGAAAATACAGTTCATGTATGGGGAAACCTTCCATGCGCACCGACACCATCTGAAAAGAAGAGACGTGCCTTTTACAAAGTATTTTTCTGTCAGTGAAACGGTAGCTGCTCTCTGGAAGGGTTTGAGGGATGACTTCACTCCGTCTAGATACCGCCTCTATTTTCAGCTTCCTCTGAGATCGAGCTGTCCTCCCAATATCTGCTTGTGATACGCCATGCGGCTAACTTCTCTGTCAACTTCTGTGCGTTCACACATGACAGCTGTTGTCAATAACCTTGGTATTGCTGTTGATTGTTAATTTCGTCTGAGGACTTCATGATCATGAAACAGATTTGATGGATGCCTCGTTGTGAAAAATTACCCAAAACCGCCTGGGAGTTTTTATGGATTCAACCGGTTTAAGTCCCCTAAAACGCAGTAAACTGGCATCACACTTATCCTCAGCTGTGGACGGATGCTGAAAATTAAAAACAAAACGCATTTTCATGATTTTATCATTACAACAAGTAAATTACATTACAGTCATTTAGCAGACGCTTTTATCCAAAGCGATTACAATTCAGTATCTATCTACCGTAGGCACGGGAGCAATTTTGGGGTTAAGTGTCTTGCTCAAGGACACATTGACATGAGAGTAGTGGAGCAGGAGCCGGGGATCGAACCACTGATTGAAAGTCGGCCCTGCTCTCCACTTAGCCACGGTCACCCCAAGTACAATAGATTACTCAGAAATTTGTAAACTTTTTTGTAAAATTTAGACCAACAAATAAATCTTATGCTTGGAAAGCAGCATTACCGCTGTCATATTTGGGGAACTAAGTTTGCGCAAACATACCGTGCAGATGTCACTTTGGAGTGTTACGGTCCAATTTGAATTTTCCCCTCTGGGCAGTCCGGGTAATCTTCAAGTCGTACTTCAAAATCACTGACTTTCACTTTTACTGCTGCTGTCGTTAGATTCCTTTGCTCAGCGGGGAAAGATGTTGTCTGCAATGAAATGTGTTTATTTCCATCATCCTTTTCACCAAATAGATGAGTTGTACACGAATGTGGGATGGTCTGCAAACTGCAGACATTTCTCACTAAATAAAAACCCCTCTGACCTCCATTCGCATGATTCATTGGAGATGTTTACATCCACTCTCAGTAAAAAATGTTTAATGTTCATTTTAATTGCCCATTACATACAAAAGAAAAATGTAGTTATTTTGCCAGTCCGCTCTAGAGAAATCACCAAAAAAACAAAAACGCAACTCTGTATCCTCACACCTGCTAAAGGAAACACTTAAATTTGGATTTTTGGTGATCTGTTAGTCCCCGTTGTGCTCACTAACGTGATTTTTTCTTTAAATGAGCGGTCAAAATGTCACAATGCATCATTCAAATGAGAAGCGGGAAATGGCACAGAATGCCTTAGCGCTCCTCTGAGCGAGCGGATGGCTGCTGCAGCGCCGACCCAAAAGCACGGGGGGTTGATCAAGGGCCATCTCAAATTTATGCTCTCCTCTCTCTCTCACCCCCCAACTCACTCTCACACACGCTCTAGTTGGAGGTTAAAGTCGAGCAGCAGAGCAACTGAAGGGAAACCCAAATGTCAAGAAAGAAACATATTTTCATGCTGAAGTCCACTTCGATGTGAACGCGCCCCTGCAGAAGTAATTGATTTTTATTTTTGGCAAACCGCTGGGCGCGGTGCTCTGGAGTCTGATGTTGAGTGTTTGTTGCCATCTACATATCAGGCCATGCACCAGCGATGACTTAACTTAGAACAAAATGTTAAAGTACGGCAGCCCTTTGAGAGCTTAGCAGGACCTCTATTTTGTATCCCTTTACCTTTGATCATCTTGGCCCAATGAATGCATGAAAACATGTAAAACTGTTTAAAAGTTACAGTGAGGAACTTTCAACTGGTTATGAAACGGTCTCAATTTTATTCTGATGCCTCTATATGACCTACATAAATAAAGGAGACTGTCAGCGAGAAGATGTAGTTATTCTTAATGCTTGTCATCACCTCTTCGGATTCTGGCGAAATCAGACAGAATCATGCAGGTTCACTAGAACGTGCAAAACTGACGAGAGCAAAACTGACACTGGACGTGTTACTAAAGGCGTTAAGTGCTGGATTGTATTTTAACTGAGCAGAGGAGTCAGCAGTATATTTAACATATATGTAGGAAAGGCGTGTTGAAGGAAAGACATCCGTGAGGGGAATATTCTGCTAAAAACAGGCATCTCAAAGTTGCCTCGTGTAGTTCTTATTTATATACAAACTGGTCAGATAAGAAAAGAATGATCAACAGTTAACATTAAAGAAAATTGTTAACTTATGCATCTCAAGGATACATAGAATGTGTTTGGCGAGAATAACTCAATGTAAACAGAAATAAGTAAGTTAAAAAAAAAAAGTCCACCGGCTACCTTTTAATTAAAGACTTTAAGGGTTAGGAGTTTAAAGACTCCTGAGGGTTAGGGTTAGACACTTGTCTCGTGACTTGAGAATTGACTTGGATGTTCAAAACCTGACGTGAGCATCTCTGGGTTTGAGAGACTGTGGATGTGTTAAATTACAGTTCATTATAAGAGGTCATCAGTTGGAGACTCTAGCTCACACACTAGCTCAAAGACTTGAGACTTGATTTACAGTCCAGCTCAAATACTTGGGACTTGACTTGGACTTGTGACCAAAGACTTGAGATTTGGAATCTAGCTCAAAGACTTGGGATTTTACTTGGACTTTTGACAAAATACTTGAGACTTGACTTGGGCTTGTGATCAAAGACTTGAGACTTGACTTAGACTCTAGCTCAGAGACTTGGGACTTGACTTGGACTTGTGACCAAAAACTTGAGACTTGACTTAGACTCCAGCTCAAAGACTTGACTTACTCTAGCTCAAAGACTTGCGATTTGACTTGGACTTGTGACCCAAGACTTGAGACTTGACTCCGGCTTGTGACCAAAGACTTGAGACTTGACTTGGACTCTAGCTCAAAGGCTTGGGACTTGACTTGGACTTGTGACCAAAGACTTGAGATTTGAACTACAGCTCAAACACTTGGGACTTGACTTGGACCTGCAACCAAAGACGAGAGTTGGCTTAGACTTGTAACAAAATACTTGAGATTTAGACTCTAGCTCAAAGAATTGGTACTTCACTTGGACTTGTGACTGAAGACTTGAGACTTCACTTGATCTTTGCTACAAAGGACTGGTAAGCTCACATCGCTTGCAGTCTTTAAACCCAACTAACACTGACTGACTTTGATATGTGAGTTCACCTTTAATTTCATATATTACACATATTCTAAATATAGTTATTCATATCTTTCATGTTTAGCATTGCCTGCTTTATTTTTAAACACTAAACTCTCCTGTTGTTTCAGTTCCTGCTTTTGTTTCTCCTTGATTAGTTCCACCTGTCCCTCGTCAGCCCTGCACTCACCAGACCTCTGCTCACCTTCTCCAGCTTCCCCATTAGTCCGTCACTACATAAACTGATCCACTTCCCTTGCTTCGTTGTCAGATTATCATCTTTGCTGTGTAGTTTTTTTCTCTTGTCTCTTGTAAATTTAATTTAAATATTAAAGTTAGCTAGTTACTTTGTATTTTCTGCATCGTGTCGAAATGTAACCGCTCTCCTGATCTATACATTTAGAATGTTTGAATCCGAAGGATCTTCATATTGTCTAATGAGCGGGTGGGGTCGGCCTCTTCTTTCTGTCTCACTCTGAAACACACGTTAATCTGTGGGTTTGCATGGTGACACTGCCCCATCCGACTGACAGGCCTTGATCTGTAAGAATCAATCAATCTGGCTCAAGCCAAGACGTCAGCGAGGAGAAGCTGCATTAGCTGAAGTCAGCACTCTCTATGGCTGTGTTTGAAATATTAATATTAACATACTTTCCTACTAAGTATAACGTAAAATTGAGTAAGTAGTGCTTTTACACGGCATGGTAAGTGAATTTTGTATTGGAAATGGCCTGGATGTATATATTAGCAAGAATGAGACATGAGCTTAATGCGCATTCTCAACTGCCCCACAATGCACTGCGTCTGGGTGCCTTGAGACCGGATGTCAGTCTTGTGAGATTTTGGACGAGGATAAAAACCTCTTAATATATATATATATCTCTATATCTCTATATATATATATATATATATATATATATATATATATATATATATATATATATGTGTGTGTATGTCACTTTATTAACTTTCCATATGTTTTCATGCGAGAAAGTAACCTTTTAGATTCCCAACATGTGGTCAGTCAAGAAATTTGCTGCAACCATCTTTTTAAGAGATTTGGCTGAGCTGCTACCGTGGTACTCTCTCTCTGTCACTAGCTTCCTCTCTGTTTCCTTACACACACACATACACATACACACACACATACACATACACATACACACACACACACACACACACACACACACACACACACACACACACACACACACACACACGTCATTTTATAATCAGAAGTACTTTGACATGATTTGTTGGTCGGAAGAAAACCTGCTCTGTATTTTACTGAGATGCTCTTACTTCAGTCAAGGTGATTAGTTCTAGCCTCCCTCTACTGGTACTGAAGCCTTACTGCAGAAGGCGAGCACTACGGAATGCGATTAAACCAGCAGGTAAAGTGGGTTTCTATGTGTTCTTTACATATGAGGACTATATTAAAAAAAGTGGACATTGGGGAAAGAATTGACAAGTTTAAATGGAGGAGGAAGAGGAATGACAATCAATTAATATGGTTGTGGGAATCACATCTGAAAAGCAATGGTATGGATGGGAGACAAAAATGAAGATGTGTAAAAGAACATAAACCTGATTCAATTAAGTGAGAAGGGCATGATATTCACCCTATACGATGAGCCTGAGCTGGCAGGTCAGAACTATTTGTATTTTTAACCTGCACAGAGGCTTAGCAGGTTGAATCCTGTCATGTCAGGTCCCCATATTCATGATGGATGCCCTGTTGCCCTCCGGCTCCAGGTATGTAGACGGGGCTCAGTGGAATTCCTCTATCTGCTATTCACAAGTCCTCCTTTTTCACGACATATCCATTTTCCATCTACACCCTTTGGTCCCACCGTACCTGTCTTTGCAATGATCCATCCATCCCCATTATCCGTCTTAATGTGGCAGATACCTGCCTGTTCTCAGAAGGCCTGAGGAGGAGATATCTCTCTGATTGAGTGAAACAGAAAAGTGGGAGTTCTGGAACTTGTAAAATGTAATAAGTTCTATATCATTTCTGCATACAAATATGATTGTTGTCAACGCAACTTTTAATCTCCATGCCATGATTCTCAAAATTAAGACATTTTCCGTAAAATCCTGAAGTTGTGGGGAAAAGGGTAAACATTACAATTTCTGTCAACCTTGTCAAGGTTATCAGCAAAGAAAAAGGCTGAGCCGGTGGCCAGAGACGGGCAGTATTTCTATTACTTGTATTTGAAATACGTATTTCAATTACTTTTGAGTATTTTGTAATTTGTATTTGATAGGGCCGATAAAAATTTAACGTAATTTGTAACAAAATACTTTAGAGTGGAGTAATTTAGTATTTAAAATACTCAAAATACTTTCTCCACAAATAGGCTAGTGCATAGCCAGTGTTTAGCAAGTGAACTTATCAGTGGAGTAGCTAGCTGTAGGAAGAGGGAGATTGGGAGCTTGTATGTTCATGATAACCTTATCAAGAGACGTCTGACCATCTAATCTTGCACTGTATTACAAGTGATGCTGTATCTTCTCAATGTGAATGTCATAATGTCATATCAATTACTGGCAGATAATATAGTTCACAGTTAGCCAGGCTATGACAGTAGATGTCCTTTTGTTAAAAAAACTAAATAACATTAAATATCCAATTTATTTGATTTAAAAGGCATATTATGAAAGTATTCTTAATTGTATTATTTCATACATTCTACAGTTGGCCAGGTGGACAACATGTCTCAGTACAGTCATTTATTTAGGCTCTTTACCTGTGTACAACTGGTTTTAATTCTATATTTTGCTTTTATAGTATACATAGGCCTAATGTGTGGTGCTATTCATATGTGATGAATATTTTCTTGTTGATACAAAGCCAAAGTTTATGGGCTGTTAAGTCCCATTAATACATATATATATCTGACATTCTGTGACTGTTCTTCCTTTTTGTGGGGTTCACCAGAGCTTTGTGTACATTATATAGGCCAACCTGAATGCTCTGCTATACCAAATTGTGAGAAAACAGAAAATCCAGAAAAAAGTATTTCCTATATTTTAAATACAAAATACATGTATTTTGTTACATTTTCTGGTACCAGTATTTTGTATTTTATTTAAATACATTTATTTGAGGGGTATTTTGTATTTTGTATCAAAATACATTTTGATGTATTTTTGCCCATCTCTGCCGGTGGCCAACCTGCTAATGATGCTAACAGTGCTAAACTTGGAGGAAACATGATCTCATCCTTGAAGCACTGTGTTTTGCAGATGCAGTCAGTGAAGCCTTTTGCGTAGTATCTCAACACTGAAGATTTTCACATGGTTGATGTTGTGGAACTCACGTCGTCAGTAAAAATCGCACAACTTCACATGTGACACGAACGCTGGTCCCCTCAGTAACAGTCCTGTGTTTGTTTGTCCCACCAGACCTCAACGAACTTCTTGCTCTTGAATAAAGTTTGTCTGATGGGTTTACATTGGAGTTACTTGATAGCCTGAAGGAGGCCTTTTGCGTATCAAGACACAGAGGGACACTTCCCAAGTGTCGCTGCTATTAGTTATGTTTTTATCTTGTACTTTTAATTCAACTGCTAGAATCGTGACATGATGTTTATGAGTGCGGAACAGCTGCTTATTTCAAATGATTATATCAATAACAACATACATTTACAATTATTTGCTGTTATTCATAACACTGTTATGGTCATCTGACAGAAGTCATAAAATACAGCAGCATGAAAAAACAACGGACAGCTGATGCAGCTGCTTTCAAATTATGGCTCTGAAGAAAGGATGTCATTCAGTCGGGGTATTTTTGCAAACTCCTGTGTGAATAAAATGCATGACAAATGAAATATTTTGAATACAAATGAGTATTTTCTCAGATTATTAGAAAGTTAAAAATGTAAGAAATTATTGAGAAAAATGTTATCTCATATATAAATACAGGGTAAAGACAATAGTTTGATTTACACATGGGTATTTCAATTAGCAGAATCAAAATGTTAGTTTGTTTCTTATTATCAATTCAGACAACAGAACTATGATTCATGATATCTTGTTATATAATTTTTTCATGATATAAAAGACAATAAATTATCAGATTAAACCTCCGGTTCTGCCGAGTGAAGCCAATGCTGAAGTGTTTTAAAACTTGCATCCTCTGCTGACCAACAGGGGGCGACTCCTCTGGTTGAAATAATACGTCTGGTTGTATAGATGTCTATGAGAAAATGACTCTACTTCTCTCTTGATTTATTACCTCAGTAAACATTGTAAACATGAGTTTATGGTCTCAATATCTAGTTTCAAGTCTTCTTCAATACAGCATGATGTTCATTTAGTAAATTATGGTCCATTTAGAGTCAAATAGACCATAAAGCAGAGTATGCTTTTGTGCTACATTGTGATTGACAGGTCGCTACCACAGGGTTGTCCAGTCTGGGAATTCATCTTAAAACTTTATCCCTTTCACAGTGTGTTTTCACTTCATGAAAGTTTATTGTAGCATTTTGGTCGCCTAAATATGTCTTTTTCAGTGTTTGGTTGTACTCCAACCCTCTTGTGTAACTTCTTGTTGCAAAAAAAACAAGATAGTGGCTTCGGGCTTTAAAAATGCTGTCCACAAACCAATGAGTGACGCCACTGTGACTACGTCCACTTCTTATATAGTCTTTGTACCCAGCCATAGCTGCAGGTTTACAGTCGCCAAAATTGTCAGTTCGTATACCTTCACGTTTACTCCTCGTGGTTTGTCAGAGTGAACATGGACCGGACCAAAATTAAAACGCAACAATGTATATACATCGTTTTTTCTTGGTCCAGACCAATTGAACATCATAGAGGTCACAGTCTTGTAGTGTAACACACTCCGACTGACACTGAAATTTATTGCTTTTTGTATTTAAAAAATAAATGGTCAGAGGTTTATTTCTTCTATTTGCTTCTTCATTAATATTTGTGCACAACAACTCTTCATCAAATTGATTTAAAATGACTCTTGCCGACTGCACTACAGCTCACATTAGAGAATCAGTGTGTTCACAGAACATAAGGAGAGGGGAGATGCTAGCAAACAAAGGCTCAGGTATAAATACAGTGCGTGAAGGCTTGGTTTATTTGTTTTCTAACGAAGCACCAATCCAATCTAATAAGTGATTTGGTGTGCCGCCCCGCCATATCTTTTAGCCCAGACACCAGCATCAGCAATAAAGGGAGGGATTTATGACAGAGAGAAGTGAGTTGTCCATGTCTCAGCTTGAGGAGGGAGGAGCTGATGGCAGTGTGAGTGGTAACATCTAGGAGGGTGAGGTGTGGTTCAGAAGGGGGACATGGGGGGGAGATTGGAAGGAAGCAGGGGTGGGAAAACACTTAGAGAGATTAAACACAGTGGGATGAGTGAGGACTTTGTTTTTATGTGCATGTCTCTGCAAATGTGCTGGTGTGTGTGTGTGTGTGTGTGTGTGTGTGTGTGTGTGTGTGTGTGTGTGTGAGTGACTGTGTGGTTTGGGGGGACGGGGAGTAGAGACAGGGTTTTGGATCGGTTTCAGGTCCTGCCTGGCAATCCATTATGGATCGGTGGTGGGTCGGCCCCGTTTTTTTATTATGTATGAAATCTATCATTAATGGACATCTAGAGGACTTCATAGGTATTCAATGAGAAAGACATCACTCGGCTGTCAGCGCTAACAGTGTTTGCCTCAGTGGCACTCGGTGTTGTGGAACCAAGAAACGGTGTTAAACTACTATTATTGGGATAAAGAGTGATACTGGGCCTGGGTTACTCCATTCATCACATGGTGGCATCAGTGGAAACACACAACGGTCCAACATGGTGGGGCAAATTAACAGGAGTGTGTGTCTATGTATGCATTCCACCGGACCAGTTTGAACCATTGGGAGAGAAGTAATAAATCAGGTGAGAAGTAGAGTCATTTTCTCATAGACTTCTATACAATTGGACTTCTTTTTGCAACCGGAGGAGTCGCCCTCTGCTGGTTAGTATAGAGATTGCAAGTTTTAAGACACTTTCACTTGACAGAACTGTAGGTTGCTGCCTGGTTAACACTAGCTCCATAAGTTGGTTAATAACACTGTTTCCGGCTAACTCGTTTTAAAAGCCATTCAGAGCCAGCTTGATCTCACGGAAATATGCAAAATGAACATGACATATGGACAGCGCATTACGTGATCCTGACACATAACGTGTTAAGATTTAACGTATCCAACGTTTGTGTGATGATGTCCTACAAAAAGTTACTCCTTATTTTTCGTGTGTTTTCCACGAAAGCCAGCAATACGTGTCAATCCCCCCCTCGTTACATGCATACAGTCTTTTTAAAATATACTTTGTCGTCACAATTAGATTTAGGCACCAAAACTACTTGTTTAGGAATAGATCGTGAAATACTAAGTTAGGTTTAGGCAACAAAACTACTTTGTTTGGTTTCAGAAAAGATTGTTAAATAAATATATTTTGTCAAATTATTGATCTCTTTAGTAAGTAACTGTGGTACAAGCAGGATAATGTACAGCGAGCAGGTTATCATTGCGGAATGAACCCCATCAGTGCGAGCAGAACTTGAAACATCCTGAAGGCCCACTGTACATTCACTTGATGAGTCATCACAGTTATGCTGTCCTAAATCTTTTTTTACATTGCATTACCTTACATTCAGTTAGTGACTTGCAATGTTTGTCATCTAGCTATTGGACGTTGTAAGTGCACACAGATAAAGATTGTTATTCTCTCTTCACCAGGTCAAGAAATCGAATAAAGTCAATCACATTATATCCTCAGATAATTCTAGTCAAGTGTAAAATATGGTTAAATATGCACATGGGCCCAAATTTCTTCCTGGCTGCGAAACACAACATAAAAATACAAACAAACAGATAAAATAAAAGCTTTACAATTTTTTTGACAATGGAAGCAAGCACCAAAAACGGCCTTGCATCCAATTGCTCCTTTTATTTTCTGATAACTGCCATAGAAATAAACTCTACCCCAATGCTCCTCGGCTAAGTCTCCTCAGACATTTATTCATTTGGTAAAATCCTAATTAAGTTTACTGCCGAGTTTTTCTCCCAGCCCTTTTAACTTAATTTAATCTAATCAATTTATTTGATAGTTTAATGGCTCAGCTGGGCAGCTAGTGATACAAAAGGAACATTTGAGAAAGCCATGACCATTTAATTAAGTTAATCATTTCACCATTTTAACTACTTGATACTTGCACTCACACTGTCCACCTGCTCGTATATATCTGTTATTTTTCGTCTTGGCAGAATCCTATTCTTGTATGCTTCTCTTTTGTTGTTCCTCACTACCACCCTTTTCCTGTTGGCTCCCCACACCATGTGTACTATACTGTTGAATTTCGGTCTATCTCTAGACAGGTCAGGTAAAGGTAGGATTCCACTGCAGGCACTGTCAGCTCAGCCCACCATTACTGGCCCACCATCCTCTTAATTGCCCTTTCATCACTGATTGGGGAAGAAGCCCACATGCAAGTACACTACGCTAGCCTTAATTGCAAGTTAATGTATGTCCTCCTTCTATTTGTACCTAAAAAAATACAGTTATATTTATATTACATTTATCAAAAGTGAGTGTACAAATGCTTCCCCTTTTTTCTCATAATCTGGAATGCTCCATTCCCCCTGCGATCCTTGTTGCTGCTATCTCCCACTCATAGACCAGATTGTGGGTCTTTAATAAAAACAATAACAATAAAAACCACTGCCCCCTCATTCATTGCTATAGTGGAAGGCTCCAGCAAAAAAAGAAACTAGGGTTAAAAAAAAGAAAACGGAACTTGGCGCAGCTTTTGCCACAATGCGAATTGCAATCTGGCAACAAGGTACGCGCACAAAATAACGTGCACATTCTTGGTAGATTACTTTGTAGCGTGAATGGAGATTTGTATATTGTTTAACTTGCGATCATTAAGACATAATATTAAGTGATTGCTCTCATGATAATTTTCCAACAGTTGTAAAACACTTCCTCATTGCATAACAAACCGCTGTGGAGTGTTTTTGGCATCTAGCAAGCCTTCAAACTCACAGATCTAATATTTGTATGCCTCTGCACCGACGTCAGCCATGACTGAGTATGATATTTTCGGGGTTGTCTGCCCCTCCGTCCGCGCATCCATTTTTAGTCCTTAAAATTCAACATTCTTCTGAATGAGATACCTCAGGAACGCCTGGATGGAATTTTTTCAAATTTGGCACAAAAGTCCACTTGGACTCAAGAATTAACTGATTAGATCTTTTTTATGGTTATTAATAGGCCTCTGCAGCGGTAGCCAATGGCTTCAGTGCCATTAAAATGTAATTATCAAACACACCTTCTAATTCTAAATTCTTCAGTGGATCAAGATTCAAGACTCAATGAGTAAACAAACTAGAATTACCACCTCGCGGTGGGAAATGTTCTTGGTAGGGCTGTGCCACATTCAATCAATTTCAGCAAACATACCAGTATGATTTAATGCAAACAAATTAATTTATCAAAAACATATTACTACTTTGCAGTTAAATATTTAACATTTATTCCAACACTTTGACAAACACGTCAGGACATCTTATTTTTGTCACCCTCACAGGCGATTCAGTATAAATAATATATATATATATATATATATATATATATATATAATATGGCTGCTTGACAAAGTTTTCCATGTTCCATTTCCTTGTGCTCATTTAATCTTTTTGTTAATATATATTCTTTTGTTAAGTCATCGGTTAATCATGTCTCTCTTTCCCCGGGAATTTTTACATTGTTACTCCCCTTCATCCCTTAGACCAGGGGTGTCCAAACTACGGCCAGTGGGCCAATTGCAGCCCGTGGTCCATCTTTAATTGGCCCGCGGCAAATTCTAAAAATATAATGGAATATGGCTCACACACAACACTTGCGCTTGACTGTATTGTACTTCTTAGTTTGACCACTAGGTGGAGTTACTGTCTCAAACAAGGCAGCTTATCCACAAAATAAGAGCAATCAAAGAAAAGTTTTGCCACGGATGACCAACAATGGCAGAATCAAATAAACGCAAGATAGCAAGTGAGTGTAGAACATTTCAGACACGGTGGGAAAATGAATATTTATTCATAGAAGACAAGGGGAAGTGTGTCTGTTTGATTTTCAATGAAACTGTTGCAGTGATGAAAGAGTGTAATATACGACGACACTATGAAACCAAACATCAGACTTACACGTCCTACACTGGTGCCGAGCGAGAAAAGAAAGTTAAGCAAATGGCAGCTAGCCTGCTAGCTCAACAACAGTATTTTTTCCGTGCTAACCAATCACAAGAAAAAGCCACAATAGCCAGCTACGAGGTTGCTCAACTCATTGCCCGCCACGGGAAACCTTTCTCAGATGGTGACTTCATAAAACAGTGCCTCACTAGAGTCGCAGGTATAATGTGCCCAGAAAAAATGCAGGAATTTAACAACGTTAGCATGTCCAGAAACACAGTTGTGTAGCGAATCGAAGACTTGTCAGCTAACCTAAAACATCAAGTGTCAGATAAAGCTTGTGCTTTTGATATTTACTCCATTGCATGTGATGAGAGCACAGATGCTACAGACACCGCACAGCTGTTATTTTTTTTGCGGGGAGTTGACGATCATTTTTGCATTACGGAGGAGCTGCTTGATCTTAGGAGTCTAAAGAGCACAACAACGGGTAAGGACGTTTTTGAAGCTGTGTCAGATACAATTGAAAAGATGGGACTAAATGGGACAAGCTGTGTGGAGTTACGATGGATGGGGCTGAAGCCCCCCTAAAATGTTCTTCAGCCCCCCCCAAATAATTTGGCATTACTGGCTTAAAAAAAAATAAATAAAATAAAATAAAATAAATTAAAAAAAAAAAAAAAAAAAAATATATATATATATATATATATATATATATATATATATATATATATATATATTTTGGTGATGTCATTAAATTAAACTATTGTTTCTAACATGGACAGAGTTATAACTCTAACATGCTACATATGTGCATGCGTTCTGGTTTGTATGTTTTCTCTTCAAAGTACAATCCAACAGCCCATCATCATACTGAACTATTGACCCAGGCACTAGGACCTTGGGGAGGCTGCTGCGCTGGCTTTCTCACTCTGCCAAGTAACGTCTCTCGTCCACACAGCCAGGATTACAGCCAAGGAGTTTAACGTTAGCTCAAAGTAAATGATGCACGGAGTGAAAGTGTAAGTACAGGTAGTTACAGAATGTGGCTATCTGTAGTTGTTAACGATTGTTACCTGCTTACATTTAGGTTTACTTGAGGCAAATGAAAGTGAATATAGTAGTGGGCTATGTTAACACTAAGCTAGCTATTTTGTTAGAAACTGTCTCCAGTGAGCAAGAGTGAACGAGCAAATTCAAAATACAAGAAATAACTATCGACATCTCTCTATTCTTTGCATTAATATATCTCAATTATTTTGAAACAATAATATCAGTCCCTATAGAATGTTGTTGTTTATAATCAGTTAATGGCATATTTGACACTCAGTGATAGTGTACAAATGAGCATAAAATATCACTGGTATGTAAAAACTACACGGACAACAAAATAGATGTAAATGTTGATAAAAATTGTATTCCCTTCTGCTCATAATAAAACAAGTAAACAACTCAAAAGTTGACACTGTCAGGTCCATTCTCCATCCATTGTGTGCGGTCCCTTTAAGAATTAGGATTTGGGAGTGATGCGGATATGAAAGCTAGTTTATCCGTCTTTCCTTTATAAGCAGGAAAATTATTTTTCTCTCTTTATTTGAGAAAAGTTCATATTTGTGTTGTCAAATTTCACTATGACCCTGAATTCTGTCTCTTGTGTAGCAAAACTACAGAGCAAAATCACACTCTTTCTGATTGAGCCAATCTGTGAACTGTCTGAAACAATGGATATTCGCGGCCCCAAAAAACAATTGCCACGCACTGTGCGCGCAAACATGCCCCTCCCCTTGGGGCTAAGCCCCCCCTTTCTTTGAATCCTAGAAACGCCCCTGATGCCAAGACAGTCCAGCTTGGCGATGTGATGAACACTGTTGTGAAAACTGTCAACATAATTCGAGCACGAGGGCTCTACCACAGACAATTTCAAGCTTTCCTCTCTGATGTTGATGCTGAATACGGAGACCTACTCTACCATTCTGATGTGCACTGGCTAAGTCGCGGCTCCGTGCTGCACCGCTTTTATTCCCTGAGATCAGAATTTGAACTGTTTTTGAAAGAGAAGGACCAACCTTTCTGCTAAAAAGGGGAAATATGTGTCCGTGATAACGTCGCTCATGACAGAATTCAGTCAGCGCTTTCAAGATTTTTCTCTCATTGAGAAAGACATCAAGCTGTTCTCGACTCCCTTCCTGGTGGATGCAGAAGAAGTGGAAGAGAGTCTGCAATTCGAACTTATCGAAATGCAGTGTGACGATTCTCTGAAGAATCAACACCAGCTTCTCTCCCTACCCGACTTCTACCAGAGCTTGGAAAAGGCCAAGTTTCCTCTGATGCGACACCACGCAAAAAGAATGATGAGTCTGTTCGGCTCAACATACATATGTGAGCAAACATTTTCTCTGTTAAATCTAAACAAAAGCAGATTGAGAACCAAAATGACCGACAGCCATCTCTGTGATGTCATTCGCATCTCAACCACCAAACTTACTCCTGACCTGCCAGCCATCCTTCAGTCTAAAATGCAGCATCACTGCTCCCACTGAGTGCAACGCTGTTCCCATTATAGGTGAGTTAAAAATATATTATAATAATATGTTTTAATAAGCCCAATTAATGAATAAATTCAATAAAATCAACGTTAGTTGATGTGTTAACAAGCCCAATAACTTATTTACATAACAAGCTTAAAACGTACCCATCCCCTTTTCCCCTTATTTTCCCCCCTTTTTACAGTGCTGTGACGGAGGATCACCATCCTGACTAAGAAGCAATCTGAGCTTCTGAGCTGTTTTGACAATGAGCTGCCAACCCTTTTTGTTAGAAAACCCCATTAATGGAAAGCTGTGATGTAGACAGTTTTTTCTTTCTTTAAGCATATTAAATTATCAAGCATAATTTACCTACATTTGATTGATTTTGCTAACTGCGATATACCGCACCTCTAGTGAGTGGCCCAGCCCTTCGTATATCAGTGAAATATACGTGAAAAAAGTTTGGACACCCCTGCCTTAGACACTTAAAGTGGAACGTAACACATGCAGACAGGTGGAGAGGACGTGCAGGAAAAGCATACATTTTGCGTAGATATCATATTTTACACATATTACTGGGTGCATTCCATATTTCAAAAACTCAAATATTGACAATTTGTATAAATTATTTTTATTATTATTTTTTATTTCCCGTGGCTCAAGGGGGATGGCGCCCTAGTGCCCTCTATGGGCCAGCCGCCACTGATTCCTCTGCTGTTTCAGTTTACATCCATGTCCGTCCAAAATGTCATCACTTCATAATTTTATCCTATTAGACATTTTTATGAAATTTTCCTAATTACCATATGAATTCTTGAGTTACGGCCAAAACAGTTTTTGCAAAGTCACATTGACCTTTGACCACCAAATTCTAATCAGTCCATCGTTTTATGACCAAGTGGAAGTTTGTACCGAATTTGAAGAAATCCCTTCCAGGCATTCCTGAGATATCACGCTCACGAGAAAAGGACGGACAGATGGACACCCAAAAAATGTAAATGACTTTTCAGGGCATACACCCTGACATTCACACACATCAAACAGCCTTGAAGTTTGTCCCGGTCTTTAGTTGCTTGCATGCATATTTCAATAGGGATATGACAAAAGTGATGTGTGGAGAGTATTCATCACCATCTCCAATAAAGGGATTAAAAAAGGAAAAGATGACAACTCCAAGAGGAGTGTGTGTGTGTGTGTGTGTGTGTGTGTGTGTGTGTGTGTGTGTGTGTGTGTGTGTGGTCTGGTGGCGGTCCTCAGTGGTTGGAGGAAGAAAAACAAGATGAGCAGGTTTGGGAGAAAGTATCGATTGTGGCTTGGCTGAGGCTAAAAACTATTAGAAAATACCATCAGGCCGCTTATAAGAATGGGCTCAGCTCAAGTTTTATCATGGCGCATTGTTACCTTTGAGGCTATTGCACTTTGTGACAAGTCATATAGCAGGGACCTAGAGGTTTTTCAATTATTCCAACCAATTTGGAATAATGTAACTGTGACCCGAAGCCGTTTACGATGAAGGCGTTATTACAGGGGAAAGCAAAGACTGAGTGCAGACGGAGGCAAAATGCAGAGCAGGGTGGTTTTTTTACCCTTGGATTGCCCTAATTATACAGAGCATTGATTTTACAATGCATCCATGGATTGATTAGAAGAGCCCTGCACCTCCCCTAAGGAGAGAGGGCGCTTCGCTCTCTGGTCTCCTGCTCATTGTTCTGCTCTCCGGTCGTCCTTTGCTCCCTTCTACTTTAATTGCATTATTTCTTCTCTTTTACTTTCATAATTGTTGTATCCTTCATCTTCCTATCCCTTCCTTCTTTTTGCTCTCTATTCTGATACTTCCTGATCGCACAGTTAAACCCATAGTAAACTCAATGAAACAAATACCTGCTATTTGACTTTTAGAGCTCAATTCATAGTTGACACGAGGGCTCAACAGCGGACCTGTCATAGATAGGACTAAATTTTAGTGAACTTGTCCCGTTGACAGAACCTTTGCAAAACAAACACAAAGACGGATGCATTGCACATGATCAGGCTGTATTGTGCTTTTCATTATATTTCCCGCAGTCATTACATTTATGATCACTCACTCTGTGGTAGGAGTGACAGTGGGAAGGTCCATGTGGGACTATTTCGTCCAGTCGTTGTGTTTTCATTTATACTTGCTTGATATTGTCTTCACTCCCACCAATCTCAATCAGAAGCTAGTTGGAGAAAATACAAACAGTCCATGCTGTATGGTAGCAATCACAGTTCTTGCAGTCCCCATATGGTGCCATACCGTAGGTCTAATGTGTCGGTACATTTCTAATGGAGACGATATATCTACAGTGACTGCATACGTTTGCTCCATTAAGCTATGGCGCAACAACTTTAGAAGGCTTTCACATCAAGGACCCGGGCCCAGACCTATGGAAGCCCATTTCCACCACTGTGATGGAGGGAAAAAAGATCCTGTAAGACCCCGATCACACCGAGACGTGTCGCAACAGGCACGGACATTTCAAAAACGCCCCTTGGCAAAGACTGTCGGGCAAAACAGCAGATGAGCCGAGCTCTTGCCATTGCTCTGCTGTTGAATGAGTTGGAGAGGAAAATTATTTAGTTCATCCTAATTAACTATCGCTAATATCATCGTCCATTCCAACCACATCTACCGGCATACAAACAGAAAGAAGTAAAGCCCGCCTCTTGCTTGATTTGACTGGCTGCCTCGGTCAATTGATGAACGGTGCGACGTCGCTTTTGGCGCTGAAATGTTGAGAATATTTAAACTTTTATGCTTTTATCCCTTCCAGAGAAAAACAATGGTTTAGCGGGCGACACGTTTCTAGCAACACATCTCGGTGTGATTGGCTCCAATCCATTATGATGAGAAACTATCTCAAAATAATGAGACCGGCTCACAATGAACAATTTTATTAAAATAATGACAAATGTTTACTATATTGACAATAATGAGATACTACGTAATTATTTGAGATACTAATGTCTTATTTTGAGATACTTGGTGTGAGAGAGCGTGCGGGATTCAAACTTTTCTCTCAAGCTCTAGTTTTAGCCATGCTAGCAGTCATCCCTCTGGTCTCAGAACTGTTGGTCAGCTGGCTCATTTGGTCCATAATGTCAACATGGTAACAAAGCACTGCTATTCTTAAATACATCCCCTTTACTTTACAGACCTTTACTCTTGTTATTCTTTCACTTATTGCTTCAATTGTATGTACATCTGTCCTTACAAAGTGTCTAAAACAACACATTACTACTCCCAACACGACAAAACGGCAGCTTGGTCAGTGTCCCTAAGCATCAAACTGTGACCCTCTAGGTACCACTCTAGTATCAGTTTTGGACACATCGGGGACAGCGTGTCAATATAAGCTTGTTACAGTGTCTCTTCAATGTAAACCTAAATAAATAAATAAATTTCACTGGGGACACTAACAGCAGTCACCTGGGTGAAAGTCTTGTGACCCATCCATCCACCACCTTTCCCAGTCACATTGAGTGGTCAGTTGCTCTGAGCAATAATAACACGGATGGGTTTACACTGGATTTAGTTGAATGTCCGGTGTGTCCGATACAGTGCAAAATGGGTCGTCGGACGCCGAGGAGCACTGACCAAGCGTCCGTATTTGAAGAGACGGTAGTGAGAACGGCTCGTTTGAAAGTGTTCTCCATCAACCCCATGTGAACATTTATTGCATCTCTGTCCTATCTAGACTTTGATCAACTACACTGTGACCAACTAAATTGTTTAAAGCATACTCTGGCCTTCAAGCCTTCTTCCTTTCTGTAGTCCCCCTCCATCTCGCCATCTATCCTCTTTGGTCCTCCTCATCCATGCCCTCCCCTCTTCTCGTCCACCCTTCACTCCCTCCACCCTTACCGTCTTCCTCCTCTCCCACCCTCCTCATGTGCAATAAGGTGCTCCTGTCAGATAGTAGGGAGGGGCTGAAGAGAAGCCAATACATAATGAAAGACAGAAATGCAGAGATGATGATGTTTATCTTATAATGAAGAGATGAATATAGAGGTACACAGTCAGATTGGAAGGATCAATTGCCTTAGGCAACAGGGGAAGGTGGAGAGAAAAAAAGCAGTAGTGCAGGAATGGTGAGAGACGAGTGTTTAAAAATCAATTACACAGTAAATATGACACGAGTCAGCAACGACGCCCTCGGGGGAACCCGGGAAATATGTTCCTGCCCGCGCGTCGGTAAATCTACTCTCCCTACAAATGAATTACTAATTTTATGTACAGGAGTGGGAAGAAAAAAAAATACCCTGTGTGGATTTGAGCGTGCTGCTTATGCACACAAGCTGTAATTCCCACGAGAGAGAATTATTAATTGATGAAGTGGAGTGAAGGAAGTTTTTTCTTTTTTTTCTGCAGAGGGAGAAGAGGAAGGAGCCGGGCGCAGACCCGGCGTTACCTCTGATCTTTGGCAGTGTCAGCAGGTCGGCGAGCCAAAGGGAGACACTGCAGCAGCTGCCGCTTTGAAAGCAGCCTCAAAGATTGACCTGAAGAGGCTGGGGGAAGTGGATGAGAGGCCAGGGAGAGAGAGAGAGAGAGAGAGAGAGAGAGAGAGAGAGATGAGGGGAAGGCCAGGAATAACTGTCCACAGGGAGACATTGGGTGGGATAATGTGGGAACAGAGAGCATGATGGGAGTTGAAATTAAAAGCCAAGACAATGGGATGACAAGACATATTTGCGGACGTGCCAGCACTAAACACTTAGGAGGCCCACGAAGAGTATTGAGACAAGGAAAGGAAAGAAAGAAGGAAACACCAGGACAGTTTCTTCCCTTTGATGAACACTTAAAATCAGTCGTACAATAAAACATTTACTTCCATTATAGATTTTATTTTTACAGCTAAAATGCACACTGTTTTTAACATAAATGTGTATATGCACTGTCAATGTCTATATATAAATACTCCTTGTTGTATATTCTGTATATAAACATGAATAGATCCACTCAATAGTCATTTCTTTCCACTATTGACATTGTTTACAACTTACAGAAACATAAAGACTGGACTAGAAATAATTCCACAATTCTGGTGAATACACTTTCTTGGAGAGAGTTACACAACAACTGAGACTTAACTGACTTTCAATGCGGACGCTAAATTGTGCGTAGCGTCACAACACAAAAGAGAAGCATGACCTAAAATAGACAGCATGAGAGACTGCGTGGTCAGTGGACTGAAAGCTGCATTGCATGGTCTATCTAAAGCTATACATCCAGCACATCATTAGCACAATCGCTGCATCTCCTCCCATTAATATGTAAGGATCATTTCCTCCCCGAGAAACTATAAAATACAAAGTGACACACCCGCAGAATCACACAAGCACACTGCCAGTCATTCTCTCTCTCTCTCTTTCTCTCTCTCTCTCTCTCTCTCTGCATTTCCACCAGCTCTGCATTTCCCCTATGGTCTTCATTTGGGTGGCTGGGCCGGCTTGGCAGGGCAGCAGTATCGGGTCCGGCCCCTAATGAAGAGCATTGATCCTTGTTGGGTTATGAGCAGGCTTTAGTGGCTGCGTCGAGATGTTAATAAGCCTGGCCTTATTCCGGAGGAGCTTTAATTAGCCTGTTGGAAATGTGCTTACGGGGCGCGCTGTCACTCTGTTGTGGCACACATTGCTGAACACGACCACACACACACACACACACATGCGGGAGAGGTCGTGCACAAGCAAATGCGCGCAAGGACACACACACACAAACACACATATACAGTATACAGTCACTCATTTCATGGACCACCGAGATGGTGATCAAAACAACATTCCCCATTATTTCAATTAATAGTTTCATTAGCGAGCCAGGCAGTGTGAATTTAGTTACTCGTGCCGCTCACACACCACTCATCTTCTCCTGTGCATATGTACTCTGTTCTTTTATTCTTCGTCCTCATTGCCACCATCTTCTTCTGTCTTCTTTTTTTAACTTTGGTTGAAGGACCCATAACCCAACAAAGGGTCGGCGCTCTTAAATCTTAATTCCTGCATCTTGCTTTGTTTTACACGGACCTCTTCATTGTCTAGGAATATTGAGATTAATCTTAATTGTGTCATATTTTATGTCTTCATATGCTGTGCTGTACGAAAACCAAATTCCACCAACTCAGGGCGTGTGGCTGTTAAAGTGAAGTTGGTCTTACAGTGATCAGAGGCGTATTCACGTAAAAGAAATAATACCACAATGTAAAAAAAAAACATGTAAATAAGCGATGCATCTTGCAAGTTATAGTTCTGCAATTTCAATTCAGAAAAAGCATGTAAGGAGCATCTTTTCTAAAAGCAAGCAGAATGAAGTTTAACTACAATTCACATTATAAGATTTTCTGCTGTTGCATTAATTGAGCATAATTTTAATATAGCTGGTCCAGTTGGAGCTAATGTTTACTACTTTTGTTGTGCGGCCATCGTATTGTAGTGGTTAGGGTAACCCACTGGAGAGCAGAAACTAACTTTGGGCCCCAAATTCTGACACTCTACAAGACCAACGAGTCCTCCAAATGAAACGGCAGAAAGACATAATTGGTCTATGCCTACCAAAACCGTAAAAAAATCACAGTTGCCAAAATGAGACGCTTTCTGATTTCACATAGCTATGCTTCAGGTTTGGTTAAACCTGTTTTTGTTGAACCATCCATCCACGCCAGCCTCCTCCTGTTCAGGACTTAATGTCTCTGTAAGAGCGTCACACTATTTCTCCCTGTGTTCCAGCTGGATTAGAATCATAATTTCTGTGTCCACTAAAGGGCTTTGGAAAGACAGTTTCATGAGACAGGTAATGATGCAGGACCCACCTTGATGCTCTCATTATTTTATGTACTACCGAATTGTTACACAAGTAGCCAGTTTACTATCAAGGTTGGAGAGCAGGCAGCAAGGGATGGAGTAAACCAAGACTCGACACATGAAGGATTAACTTCAAAATAATACAAGAACCAAGATAATGACATTTACACTCAGTTAACAGTGTGGTTTTTTTAGCTAATAAAAAGCTAAATTGTTTTCAGATAAACCGGTGGGTTCTGAGATTGTATTTCGGCCAATATTTTCCCCCTTTTGATCTCCACACGGACTGCTACCTGCAGTCAACCAAACACTGTTCAAACGGGATTGGTCAATACTACCAGAATGCTTCCGATACCAAATTATTGTCCTGTTACCGATATCTGCATTCATGTGCAGATATCTGTTTATAGAGATTACAGTATATGACTAAATGTACTTAAGTTTCTTTCCTACTAAGGGGACTTACATTAGGCACTGGGGCCAATGGTCTAAGTCCAAAAGAGAATTTTGAGTCTGTGGCTGCTGGGCTGAGAAAAGTTCAGAAGTCTTGTGTTTTTTTCTTCCTGCCATTAACTCAACCTGAAACTTCGGCATTAGATGTCAAATACAAAAAAAACAAATCACTACAAATCATTTACCTGGTTTGTATACAGTAAAAGTTATCATTGTCTTTATTACTGAATCCAATCAATATGGCCAACAGTCAAATTCTACAGCAGCAGCATTCATTTTATGACTAAATGAATGGTTGAAACACATTAGCTTTAGTACACAAAGACACTTAGAAAGCACTGCATGAAAATGTATTTTTTAGAAAAAGCTATAGTACCTGCACATGTGAACTTACCTACATCATTTATTAGCGATACTAGTGACATGACTCTAGGGATGGCAAGGTTGGTCTGGTTGGTCCAATACATTGTTCCAGACTGAAATATCTCAACTATTGGATGGGTTGCCAGAGACATTTTTACAGACATCGGTGGTCCTCAGACAATGAACCCTGCTGACTTTACTTATCCTCTGAGTTTTTGCATTTCCAGGAAAACTGCACCTGTTACCTCAAGGTCAAAATTTGTATTTTCCACTTTTTTAGGTTTAGTGCTAATTTGTAAATAAATATTAGCATACTAACATACTAAACCAAGTTATTATTGTGAGCATGCTAATGTAAGCATTTAGTCCAAAGTCCGGCACGCAAAGTCCATCTTGCTTGGCAGTGGACTCTTGTTTTGCAGGACAATAACTTTGTGCTGAATGCCTTTACTTGAAATTCCCTCATTCACATTATTTTCCTTTATATACCATCGCCTAGACTGCCAACACACTGGGCACTCACATTTTCAGCGGCTGTTACTTTGAACAATCGGTGTGGATATTCCAGCCTCACTGTGAGACACAACGGGAAGCTGCTGAAACTCGTTTGTTTCCATCAAACTAGAGACTCTTAGCTGGATTTTATAATCGCGTGACGTTTTTTGGTTTCATGCGCCACTGAGCAACTTTCATACTAATAAACAGGGCCCAATGCTGTAACCAGTTCTCTCTATATATCCGTGAGGAGAAAATATATTTGAAAGAATATTTGAAGGCCATATTGAAAGCCAACATGGCTGTAAGTGCTCAATGTGTTGCCAATTAATAGCCGATTGAGTCATATTGCCAGAAAGTGGAACAGTAAAACCATTTCAGTATAGCTCTTATAAGATTAAATGTGTTTTTACTGCACAAAATCTCATCAGATAAAAGCCAGCATAACTTCCAGCAGAGAGTAATGAATTGAGGCCTTTTCACTAAAAACACACAACTCTACTGAGTGACTGACTGCAGGTCTCGTCCTACAGTCAGGGCAATTTGGACAAAGAAATGACTAGTGTTTTGCTTGTCGGGTTGTGTGCATGTGTGTGTATATGTACAACATGTCTATGCAATTGGTTGGTGTGTGTATGCTAGAGTGTATGGTCAGGCCTCTGTGCAATCTCCCTCAGGACAGGGGACAGAGGGATGCTCTCCACTGCTGCCTGCTCACTGGGGACACTTTGTAAAAGACAGGGCAGCGGTCGGTTCATCAATGTCACAGCCTGAGGCTATCACTAGCACAAGCCCTGCTCGCCAACGGTCATGGGCTGTTGACCCACCATTGGGGAAAGAAAAGTCTGGGTTAGGGCAGAGAGGTGGTGGTTTGGCCAGTGTTGTGTGCGTTATGATTTATTTGTGCCAACACTGTAAAAATGAATCAAGTCTTCAAATACATTTTTGTGGGTTGACATAATTCTGTTTCTCTTACTATAAAGCGAGGAATATCCATCTGTATGTCTGTATGTCCTTCGCATATCTCAAGAACAGTTCATCCGATCTACTTCACACTTGGCGGGTGTATTCCTGGGGATCCAAGGACGTGCAATGTCAAAGTTGGTGGAATTTGGACACGCGACACATTCGATATCAATAAACAAGCAAGCAGCGCTCTGTTTGGCAGCGGGGGGCGGGGCTTCAGGCAATGCAATGTCACAAGATCACATGAGAATCGCCGAGATCACAAATCACATGGAAACCCAGGTTTCAACGGATGTACTTGTGTCCGGCAAGACAGAGCACGGACTAATCAGCTTCCTGCGAGGAGCTACTGGCAGCTATGGGCGTGGCTTAGGTGTGTGTGAGACGAAACGGAGAGGATACTGTTCGTTCATAACAACAATGGTCTGCTCTTTCCAAACAGTTTCCAATAATGTCTTCTCCGATGCTTCTGTGTAACAAACCATCTGGCGGGTCAGGTTAGCTGTCACGGACCCTTTGTTAGTCTTTCCGATGCTCCAACCGCCAATAACTCTGGTTTGAGAGTTTGAAAGAAAGGCTGTATAAGAAACCACCGTAATATTTTTACTTTTTACTACCCGTTTTGTGGTGCGTTCATGACGTCAAACGTGACACACCAATACAAAATAAAATAAAATAAATAGAAAGGCATACTCGTCTACTGGCATTCTCCGATTCGAAAATGCCTCAATGGCGCTTCTTTTCACAGTCGTTGTTTCAAACTTTCCCCACATTAATTGAATGGTTGTGATTGGCCCGTCAGATCTCAAGTTGCTGGGTAAAGTGGAGGGGGGGCCAGACCAAATAAGACATGACCTTGCAGATTTGTCCGGTCCCCAGGCAATGAACATTGATCAAACACCCCCAAAAACAGGACGATTTATTTTTAAGAAGAGCTAAAGTGTCAGCGATAGCTTGAAAGTTACTCCTCATTTTTCATGTGTTTCCAACGCGTTTCCAAAGTCAGCTCCACGTGTCAATTCCGCTCGTTACATGCATATGATCTTTTCAAAATAAACTTCCGTCGTCACAGTACTTAGTTCGGCTTAGGAAAAGATTGTGAAATATTTAGTTAGATTTAGTAAGCAAAAACTACATGTTAAAGTTTAGGAAAAGATCTTTGTTTGGGTTAAAATAACTACTTTCTCGTTCATGATTACACACAAAATAATTTTGTTAGATACTTACAAATAATGGCGCATACATTTGCTATAAGCTATGAATGCTGGGTGAAACCAGCCTGACTAATGCCACGTATGTAAATCACGTAACGAGCATACTTATTTTACCCAACGAACGGACTTATTTAAACCCAAACCACAATGTTTTACGAAGTCTAACCCAGTAGTTTTGTTGCCTAAACCTAACCAAGTAAACCTAAAAATTAAGTAAACCTATGTTGGAAGTTTATTTAAAAAAGAGTAGTTTATTTTGAAAGACACGTCGTCCTTGGCACGTCCAAAATGGACACTAGAGGGAAACACAGTTTAAAGCGCAGACGAATGAGAATGTGTTGGCTCTGATGTCATGGTGTAATGCCTGACGTTTGTGAGTTGCTTGAAAAAATATATATAAGTAGTTTTGGGATGGTTTACAGATAGATGTAGGAGCATAATTTATTAGCAACCGGAAGCTTTGTTGTGTAGCCTGAATTAATAGACTGAAATAAGGACATACAGAGATAAGGAAATAAGGAGTCTCAGGGAGGTTAAAAAATGGACCCGGGTTCAACTCTTCATCTCCACCATGAGTCCTGCTCTGTAGCTGATCCTGACCTCCGACCTTTCTACGAAAACAGGCATGCAAACTGATTTGACCTCCCGGGATTAACCAAAGCACATTGCCCTTCATTAACATCACAACTTTGTTGTTCTTTTTGTCAATTTGTTAACTAGAAACTTTGAAATTTATTCATCTTATAAGCATGCACATAACGTCGCTGCCTGCAAAGAGTGTACTTCTGGTCCCAGGTCTGTAACGGTCTTGCAGTTGTTGGTATGCTGACCTCAGTGCTGTCCAGGAATAGCTACCTGGGCAGGACCCCTAGAGCCACATTCTAATAAACAGCATGGGGATCTCTAGGACACCATGCATGCAAACCTCCTGTCTGTCATCTTCTCTCTCTCTCTCTCTCTCTCTCTCTCTCTCTCTCTCTCTCTCTCTCTCTCTTTCTCTCTCTCTCTCTCTCTTTATAACAAGCTCAAATTTCCCCCCATGCAGAAACTCCCTGTAGTCAAAAACAGCTTCGGACAGCAAACCTGAACGGCCCAGGGCTGCAAGGACACGCCGCCCACAATTCGATGAAGCATTTATTAATAGACAGCGAGTCTATGTGTGCACTATACTCACCCGGCCTGTATGTGAATTGCTAACGATTCTTGTAGATATAACAGATATGATTACACAAAACAATATATGACATTTTGTTTTGTTTTTTTCTGTAGTAGTAAATTGATAAGCTCTGGTTAAAAAATACAAACATTTATCTCTCTACTCTATCTTCCCACACCTCCCCCACACATTCACTCTCAATCTGTCCTCACCATCACCATCACACACACACACACACACACACACACACACACTTATGTGAGCGGGGTGCCCCGGTGCCTCGGAGGCCCACTTAGTGGCCGTGTGGATTTGATGAGAGGGGCCTTTTTGCTTTATTTAGTGAAGTGCTGCCTAATATGATTATGGTCAGAATGCCTCCCACTCTCCACAGCTCAACACACTGGGATCTATTACCCAAGTCCCTGATGACCGACGACCCCCCCCCCCCCCCCCCCCCCTCCATCCTGGAGAGAGAGACAGGAAGAGGCACCTTAAAAAAGCGTCACTGCTCAAATATATACAGCGGACAATCTGACATTTGTAGACAAAAATGTCTTTAAAGAGACGCACCTGACCTCCTCAGGCATGACAAACAATCTCCGTCTGCATTCGGGCATAACTGATGATCCGTCGTCGTCCCGCAGAGGTCACATTTAATAGGCTGCTGGCAGACACGGTACATATCGCATATAGAGACGGACAAACCACACAGGACTGTTTTTACAAGCGCGTGGCGCATCAAAGCACTCACGGGTCCGATCACGAACAGAGCATCGGCTCAAACGCGGGACGGTCATCATTTGAATGGGGGGGGGGGGGGGGGGGGGTTAGTGGCCGCTACATGTGGCGCTGAGAGCGAACACGATTCAATCTGAAGGGCAGCCGCAGCGAGAAACCCAATTATTAAAACATTACGGAAGCCAAAGGTTTTATTAAGTTCTAAAAGAAAACCATAAGTTAAAAAAATTAAACTTTTGTAAAATAACCTAAATAGTGTTTCAATTTGTTTTTAATCGTCGCCAGTATTTAAATGTCATCTCACTGCTTGCACATTTTAAAGTATCCTTCGTGGATGAAACATTGTCACATTGATTTCCACATGAGTAGCTGGCAAACCCTTTAAAGTGTGAGTTCAAACATAATTCTATACTCACTTCACCTTGCATGCCAGCTTGTTATCTTTATATATCTACCTATGTGTATTGTGAATGTGTGTTTTAATGATGTTTCTCCCCCAGATGTGCTGCTCAAAACACAGCAGCACACTCTGCAGGAAAAAATAAACTTCAAATGTGAGCGAACGGACTGCTGGCCTTCTAAATACACACACAGCGGTGATGAGACGAGAACATCGAGTCCAAAGAAGCCACTGTGACTCGACTGCAGTCTCTCAGCCTGTACAGACGCAGTGCAGGGAGCTGTCACTGCCTGTCCGGTGAGAATGTCCATGCTGCCCCCTCCTGGAGACTCTCTGCACAGCACCTCCTGTTAACCCTGCAGTTGCCTCCAAGGTCAGAAACACAAAATAAAGATTTTCTCAACATCAAATTGACTTTTCCCTGTTTAACCCCACACTTTGAAGACGTGGACACTGCTCTTTCTTTTATATTACAGCACTAGAAAGCGTCTTTTTTTACCGGCCATATATAACAATTGTTTACAGATAAGATTAAGTAATACATTTAAAAACAAACTTGGATACAACTATAAACAGCGTAAAGAACACGTGCAGCATCGTCTCTACTTCACACCTGACTCAGTTTCACAGACAAATAAGAATTGTGGGAGAGTATTTTTGGGAAGAGTCAGAAAGACACTGCATGTCAGTAAATTAGTCTCCTTGCTGAATTAGCGGAATTAACCGAAAGCTTCGGGTTTTACTCATTTTATTGCTTGCAAATGTGTTGGGGGATGTGCACAACTAAAGTACAATATTAAAGAAATCAAAATCTAGTGCCATCAACCTCTAACTAACATTATAAAATATGGATCAAATATTCAACTGTGAGAGTACTGATGGTTTCTGGGTGGTCTGTGAAATACATTAAAGCTGCTATCAATAGTATATTGTGTTCTGTGTACATGATGGGAACTTTGAGGCAAGAGATGACAACATACGGTTTATGTTTTATACAGTTTAATAAGCATATCATACCACATTTTTTATCTGAATCACCAACACAGATTTTTTTTACTCAACACACTGTTAGAGGGCTTGCTATCCGATGGCCATTACAGCATAAAATCATGCATTATATTATATCAGACTCTCAATAGAGAGACCTGGCTTCAACATTGTCAATTCTTTCTATTTTCCACCACATTGAGACATTTTCCATGTTTGTCCTTTGGGGCAAATACATGCTATTCTCCTGGTTTCCACTAGAGGCGTTGCTGCTGTATTATGGAGCACTGCACAGTGGCATCATTGGCATATCCCAGACTGTGAAAAAAATGTATTCTAGCATTTATTACGTAGAAAATAATTCCACTTTGTGGGTCGTTTTTTTCATAAGTAAATAGAAGTGTCATTGTGTAAACAAACGGTTATTTAAAGGGTGAACATTCTGAAAACAAATGAATATGATCAGGACCGATGTTGCTTTGATGATCAGCACTGATGTTGGTTAAAAGACGCAACTCAGGAAAAGTGGAAAATAATATCAATATGTCATTTTACGTTTGTTTTTTTGACACAGACATTTTTGTCATTTAATGAGAATACGGAACAACTTCTTCAAAAGTCAGGCACACAAAATGTAAGACTTTCATTACACAGCAATTGTTTATTGTTGTAAAACAAATGACTGCACACTGAAAAAGTCTTGTGAGGTAGGAAAAGGAAAAGGTGCTCCTCAGATGGAATGGTCTCTGTCCATATTTGTGTTTGTGTGTGCGGGAGATAAAAGAAGCCAACGGTCAGCATAATTACCCAGGTGAAGCTGATGCAGCTGATAGCTCTTGCATAACCCGGCTAATGATTAGAGGGTTGTTCTACAAACAGGCCGAAATGATCAACACTCAGTGTTTAACCTTTCGTGAACACATATGCTTCGGTCATGTCTATTTCGGATTTCCATCATTGTACAATCCCTCATAGTGTTTTTTTGTTTAAACTGATGGAGGACAGCCCCGCCAAAACGTTTTTCATGAACTCGTCAATGTTGAGTTTTTGGGCTATTTTGCTTCCATAACGTGTCTTCTTGCAGAGTTGCGGAAAGAAAACATCCAAAAACCTAAACATGTAATTTATTTGTTTATTTTATTACATTGTCTACATGTGTCTGTAGATTTCTCCTAAATTCACCAAAAGTTAGCTTTAGATAATGCCTCATTTGTATATTCAAACATACACATTTCAGAAAACTTGGAAATAATCAACTGGGGAAGTTTTGCTGGTGAAGTTTATCCATTAGTTTAACTTTCACTTGTAGTGTCGTCAGAATGTGTGTCATTTTACAAAAACATATTAAATAGTTTTGTTCTCAGACTCTGAGCCAGATATCTCCACTTCAGCAGTTACTTCCTCTCTATATTCCAAAGCTTTTTACAGAGGGGTTTGTTCATACATCATTTAGAGCCCGATTTATACAACATTTTGTTAGTAAAACATGCTGATTTATTTTCTTTTGCGTGATAAAAAGAGATATTCAAAATCCCCTCTGCAAAAACCTTTGACTCTAATATGTCAACAAAATGAAACAAGAATTTGAACCTGGCTTTATTCAATGTTCAGATTGATGTTCTGGATATGTATGCAGTTTAGCACATATTTGATAAGGTTATGTCTTATATGCATATTTAAACATAGACATAAACTTGTATCACACAAAAAAATGTCTTAATGTAAGTAGTAAACTACGAACATTTCCTGATGATAATGTTTTATTTAAAATATATATATGTAGAAAGACTTTGTGCAGTTTTACAGCAAGAACCTCATTATGAATCACTTTGCTGTGTCACACACTTATACTAATGTGTGTGACTGCAGAGTCCTGTTACAAAGGCGACCAAATGGTTTGTACGTGTTCATTGTGTGTGTATGTGTTTGTGCTGAGCAAGCTCATTCTGTATCAAGGTCAGTCAGGAACGTATTCCCTAGTTCGCTATCAGCTCAGTATGTTTGTCTCTGCGTGTGTGTATGTGTGCGTGTGTGTGTGTGTGTGTGTGTGTGTGTGTGTGTGTGTGTGTGTGTGTGTGTGTAGATTGTGTGTGTTAGGCTTGTTATGCAGGCTGGTCAGTCTTTGCACGTGTGCATGCATATGCAATTGGAAGCGTACTGTGCGTGTGAAGCACACTTCTGACTTATTGCTGATTGGATAAGGGAGAGATGTTGGGGAATCAGAAATATAAGATGTGAAAGAGACACAATGTATTAAAGAACAAAAACTTACTTTTAAATCAAGTATGTCTCTATAACGTCAAATGTTAATGACTAAATAAGCCATAATAAAAGTTAACACTTGGAAAATGTATTAGGAGTTTAACACTCAACAGTAGGTGTAGTTTGATCAGATAGAGGATTTTCTTTTCAGAGGCGTTACTTTTATGCTTTGTCACGTCTGATACCGACGCACGAGGCACCCTTTAGCATCTGTAGGAGACTCACCGGGCTTTCAAGTGACTACAATGTGAACCCATCCGTGTCAATATTAGATGCTCAGAGCAATTGTAGTATAAAGACCTAAAACCCCAATAGATGGATGGGTCAACCAAACAGAGGACTTTCACCCAGGAGACCTGTTTGTGTTCTGTGTTGGTGTCTTTATGTTCACATTTCATTTTCACTTTGCAAATGTAGTAATTTGAACCCAAACCACAATATATTTTCCTAAAAGTTGCCTCAACTTAAGCATTTTTGATTGAATTCACAAAGTTAACCATGTGTTTACTGCGACTGTAGTGGAGTGTCAGTATGTGATGAGTTGGGAATGAAAACAGGTTGAAATCTCTCAATCGAAAATTTTGCAGAAAATTTGGTGATAGAAATGACAATGCTCATAGTTAGAAACTTAGGAAAATAAGTTTTCAGCCCCTCAAGAGAATACACTACCTCTGGAAT
Source organism: Cebidichthys violaceus (assembly GCF_023349555.1). Classification (NCBI taxonomy): domain Eukaryota; kingdom Metazoa; phylum Chordata; class Actinopteri; order Perciformes; family Stichaeidae; genus Cebidichthys; species Cebidichthys violaceus. The sequence continues at coordinate 16,233,048 of NW_027176816.1, forward strand.
AAGACAGACATTTAGAATAGGTAGCAGATTCTACAGTGGTTAACAGAGGAGAGGAGGAAGTTTGAATGAAAGTGGGAGGTTTGAGGAGGGGGAGTGTACAGTAACATGAGTTGGGCTTGGAAGAGAAAAAGGGAGCTATGGAGTAGGTGAGTCAGTCAGGGTGCTTACCAGAGCATTCCAACATCTCTCTAGCCGGCGGGGAGACAGACAAATGTGTGGAGTGGCATTTACTCAAGATAAGAGCATGTATGATACGGACACCCCGGACACTAGGTCCAGCCTCTTTGTTTGTCTGTCGGGCACTTCAGGCCACGCAGGTGTGAGCTGTTCCTCTATTCTATCGTTTCAGCTCTACTGGCACCGCAGGAGATATGCAGTTTATTGGTCCAGACCAGAGTGAAGCCAATGCTGAAGTGTCTTAAAACTTCCATTCTCTCTACTTGACCAAAAGGGGGCGGCGACTCCGGTTGCAAAAAGAAGTCCGATTGTATGGAAGTCTATGAGAAAATGACTCTACTTCTCTCTTAATTTATTACCTCAGTGAACATTGTAAACATGAGTTTATGGTCTCAATTTCTAGGTTCAAGTCTTCTTCAATACAGCATGATGTTCATTTAGCAAATTATGGTCCATTCAGACTCAAATAGACCATAAAGAGTAGTATGCTTTAGGGTGGGCTTACTGTGATTGACAGGTCACTGCTGCTACCAGACTCATATACGGTGTTTCTACGTCACTCCTCCACATTCCAAATATGGTAACTTTCGTTCATTGGTTGCGGAAAAACAGCATGGCGACAGATGTAATCCAAGATGGCCACGATGAAATCTCCGAACTCCAGCCTTCAAAACGGCACTCCACAAACCAATGGGTGACGTCAGTATGACTACGTCCACTTCTTATATACAGTCTATGGTGCAGATCAGTCCAGAGCTAAACCTAGACTAATCGTTGGACTTACAATCATCTGGTGGACACAAACCCAAGTAGCCAAATATCACAAGTGACAATAAAAAGATTACTATTGACAAGGTAAACCGTTGCACAGGAAAATGGCAAATGCAAAGTTCAGCTGCTGAAAAAAGATTGAATGCTTTCAGCTCTTCCAGAAACAACAACATCCTGTTTGTGATTTCTGGTAAATGTGGTCTGGATTACTAACAAGTGTTTGGTGATTATATCTGACATTTATTTTAATGTTAAAAAAGCACCTTATTTGTTTAAAGTGTTTGCTAACCAAATGTTATTGCATTTTTGTTCATATAGCAGTACTTTTTAAATTTGCCTCAGAGGGCTTTACAATCTATACACATGCGACATCCTCTATCCCAGGACCCTCACATCGGAACCAAAAAAACCTTTAACAGGAAGAAAAAATGAAGAAACCTTAGGAAGAGTGACAGAGGAAGGATCCCTCTATCAGGATGGACAGAAGTGTGATAGATGTCATGTGTACAGAATGAACAACATAACAGAGTTACAACACATCCAATATATATGACAGAACCACGGCAGGAGGCAAGACCATGGTCCAGGTATATGGAAACCTGCGAGGCGAGAAAGCACAAAGGCCCTGGGGAAGAAGCAAAGTTAGAAATGAGCATTAATGGGACATTAATTCATACAGAAGGAGATAGAGAAGAGGAGCTCAGTGTATCCTAGGAAGTCCCCCGGCAGTCTAAGCCTATAGCAGCATATCTAGCGGCTGGTCCAAGGCAAACCTGAGCCAGCCCTAACTATAAGCGTTATCAAAAAGGAAAGTCTTAAGCCTACTCTTAAATGTGGTGAGTGTGTCTGCCCCCAAGACTGAAACGGGAAGCTGGTTCCACAAAAGAGGAGTTTGATAACTGAAAGCTCTGGCTCCCATCCTACTTTTTAAGACTCTAGGAACCACAAGTAACCCTGAATTTAGAGAGCGCAGGATAGTATGATACTATAAGCTCCTTAAGATATGATGGTGCCTGACCAATTAGGGCTTTGTAGGTGAGGAGAAGGATTTTAAATTATATTATTGATTTTACAAGAAGTCAGTGCAGAGAAGCTTATACAGGAGTAATATGATCTCTTTTCTTAGTTTTTGTTAGTACAAGAGCTGCAGCATTCTGGATCAGCTGGAGAGATTTAAGAGACTTATTAAAGCAGCCTGACAATAAGGAATTGCAGTAATCTAGTCTAGAGGTAACAAATGCATGAACTAATTTTTCTGCATCTCTTTGAGACAGGATGTGCCTGATTTTTAAAAATGTTACGTAGGTGAAAAAAGGCAGTCCTTGAAGTGTGTTTTATCTAAGCGTTAAAGGACATATTCTGCTGGATGCCAGCGCAATGCCATCTAGAGAAACTATATAATTAGATAATTGACTTCGGAAGTGTTCTGGGCCTAGTAGAATATCTTCAGTTTTGTCTGAGTTTAACATTAGGAAGTTGCAGGTCATGCAGGTTTTTATGTCTTAAAACATGCTTGAAGTTTAGGGAGCTGGTTGGTTTCATCTGGCTTGATCTATAGATATAATTGAGTATCATCTGCATAACAATTAAAGTGGAGTGTTTTTTGAGAATATTTCCTAAAGGAAGCATATATAAGGTGAATGAAATTGGTCCAAGCACAAAACCTTGTGGAACTCCATGACTAACGTTGGTCTTCATCGAGGTTGTATCGTTTACATATACAAACTGAGATTGATCTGGTAAATAGGACTTAGTGTGGTTCCTTTAATGCCAATCAAATGTTCTAGTCTCTGTAACAGGATGTAATGATCAATGGTGTTGAACGCAGCACTAAGGTCTAACAAGACAAGAACAGAGACAAGTCCTTTGACGCAATTAGAAGGTCATTAGTTATTTTTACCAGAGCTGTCTCTGTGCTATGAAGCTTTCTAAATCCTGACTGTAAATCCTCAAATAAACTATTGTTACGTAGAAAGTCCTCAAATAAACTATTGTTACGTAGAAAGTCACACAACCGATTCGCAACTGCTTTCTCAAGGACCTTAGAGAGGAAGGGAAGGTTAGAGGCCGGTCTATAGTTAACCAACACCTCTGGGTCGAGAGTGGGCTTCTTAAGAAGAGGTTTAATTACAGCTACTTTGAAGGACTGAGGTACATGGCTTGTTAAAGACAGGTTGATCATATCTAGTAAAGACGTGCTAACTAAAGGTAAAACTTCTTTAAGCAGCCTATAGTCGGTATAGGGTCTAAGAGACAGGTAGAAGGTTTAGACGTAGACATTGTTGAAGTCAATTGGTGAAGGTCAATGGGAGTAAAGCCATCTAGATATATATATATATATATATATATATATATATATATATATATATATATCAGGGTTTACAGCTGTTTCTAAGGTTACTCTATTTGAGGATAGATCGGTACTGGTTGAAGGCAGGGGATTATTAATTTTCTCTCTTATAGTTATAAAACTTATCATTAAAGATGTTCATGAAGTCATTACTACTGAGGTCTATAGGAATACACGGCTCAATAGAGCTGTGACTCTGTCAGCCTGGCTACAGTGCTGAAGAGAAACCTGGGGTTGTTCTTGCTCTGGCATTACGGAGGGCCTTCTGATATGTTTTATGACAGTCTCGCCAGACTAACCGTGATTCTTCCAAATTGGTGGAACGCCGTGTTCTTTCAAGTTTTCGCGATGTTTGTTTTAATTTGCAGGTTTGAGGGTTATACCATGGAGCGAACCTCTTTTGTTTTACTATCTTCTTTTTTAGAGGGGCAATAGAGTCTAGTGCCATTCTCAGTGAGCCTGTAGCACTATCAACAAGATGATCAATCTGGGACAGACTAAAGTTAGCACAGGAGTCCTCTGTTGTATTGAGGCATGGTATTGAATTAAATACAGATGTTCATTTGTCACGTAACTTTCGTAATTATGGTACTTCCGTGGTTATTTGAACCCAAACAACAATCTTTTCCTGAACCTAACCAAGTAGTTTTGTTGCCTTAACCTAATTAAGTATTTCACGATCTATACCTAAACCTAACTTAGTATTTCACGATCTTTTCCTAAACGTAACCGAGAAGTTTAGCTGAGTTTCCTGTGAAGACGGAAGATTATGTTGAATAGACGTATGCATGTAACAAGCTGAAATAGACGTGTGTTGTTGGCTTTTGTAGGAAAACGCACAAAAAATTTGCAGTAACTTTTTGTAAGATATCATACAAACCGTTGGATGAGGAAATGTTACGAAACCCATGAATGTATTGAACTGAGGTCTGTTGACTGCTAATGAACTTCAACTTTAAGTTTGGCAATATGGATAAACCATAGACTGTGTACTGTATATAGATGGACCATTCGTCCCTGCTGCCTCCCACTGTACAGAAGTGAAACCAAAATATTCCCGTTCATGAGCTGCCGTCTTGCGCTTTTGAAGTAATTTAGAGCCAGAGTCTGTGCAGTATTGATCAGGCCTTGTGGTACTGAAGTGCTGCCCATTCACCAGCCCGGACCAAAAGCTGTGAATCATGACGTCCCTCCCCTTTTTGAAGCATCAAGTAACGTATTTATTTAAACCAAAACTTATCAGAAAAATGAACACTTGGTCATTCATCAGCGTGATAACAACTATAAATGACAGAAACCATATCTGGGAAAAATGTATTTGATGGAGACATGGAGGGGGCGGAGTTTGTGACAAATACTGCGGCCAGCCACTAGGGGACGATGGAGATGTTTTGGCTTCACGTTTGAGGAGCTGTCATGTCTTCCATCTTTTTACACAGTCTAGGGGTGGGGCTACCTTGTAATTGATAGGTTGCTCCCAGAGCCAAATACGTCATGTCTACGTCACTCATCTGCAGTCCAAACATGGTCACTTCCGCTCACTGGTAGTGAAAAAAAAACCCAATTTGGCTACGACTAAAATCCAAGTTGGCAATGGCCAAAATGCTGACCTCAAGGCTTTTAAAACCGCTGTCCAAAAACCGATGGGTGACATCACGACTATATACACTTCTTATATACATTCTATAATATGAACTCATATCTTTATTGTGGTATTTGCCACCTCTTATGTGGAAAGCTCAGAGTTCACTAATTGTGACGTGTTTGCTGACTTTTTCTGAAATATTGGAGGTCAAGGTCATACATGTTTTCTGTCTGAGGAATATGCTGATCTTCCCATTGGCTTCATTTTTATATTTCCCCAGTTATTATGCCATTGCATTATGTGTCTTGCTTGCTAGCTTGCTAAATTGTTAGCAACAAGAGAACAACGAACAGAGAGTCTTTTGCCGTCCACGTTTCTGTTGCCTAGCATTTTGTGTAAACGACTTCCTATGTCCTCAGTAATAATAATGGTGGCAATACTGGACCCAAAAACAAAGTGTAAAAAAGAACTGCGTTATTTTGTTTCACACAGTCTGACCTTACTCACAAAAATGCCCTCTTCTCAGCATCTAGAATGCTTCACAAATGTTATGACAGCATTTTCAGGTGTGTGATCACATGCTCGTCTGTGCATTAGCATAAATCAATAATCCTGCCCTCCAACACACACACACACACACACACACACACACACACACACATTATCACCATACCCTGTGTCTTGACCTCATCTCCTGTGACCTGTGTTTGTGCCATTTGACCTTTAAGAGAGCAAAAGCAAACTGCACTGATCAATTCGACTGTGAATGACTCATTCTGGAGCACTAACACTAACACTGGACATACAAATTCAGCACAGATATAAGCAAATAGCAGCATTTAGCAGCAAAACCTAAACACATGCACACAAGCCCTGGAAAGCACCCTTGGATCTCTCTTACACACACACACACACACACACACACAAACGTACGCCCACAGGCAATCTCCTCCCGCTGCCGGCACCGGGTATTTGCCAGCAGCCCCGTGTGACAGCTGGTGGCGAGGCTCTGTGTTGTGCGATTGAACCGCGAGTAAATGATCTGTGTAAATTGGCCTTTTATGGGACTGCAGGGGAAGATGTTTCACACCCTATTTAACTCTTCGTCATTGTTTGGCCAAAAAAAAAAAAAGTGCTCAATCTGCTTGAGATTAAGTAGAGTAATGACAAGTAACAGTGATTCAACATCATCGAGGTACAGTAGGATTCAGCACAGAGAGAGAACACTGAGCTGGCAGGTTTTTGGAATAACAACGTGTTGATCGAGTGATGTATGTTGACAGCACAGGGGGATTTCAGCAACTTTTAGCTGTAAGGATGTAAACGTTTCATATGAGGCCAGTTTGCTAAAATTTTATTATGGAAGGCATCATGTGACAACCTCTATCATTAGACCCTCAATTCAGAAAAGGGGGGAAAGCCTTGAGTTCGTCGATTTCGCCTTCACCATCTCGGATTACGGCCATCACCATGTTGTTTTTTTTGCCACCAATCAACAGAAGTTACCATATTTGGAATGCGGAGGAGTGACGTAGTGACACCGGATACGGCTCTGGTAGCGGCAGCAACCTGTCAATCACAGTAGCATACTTTGCTTGATTGTATATTTTATTCTAAATGATCATAATTTACTAAATGAACATCATGGTGTATTGAAGAAGACTTTCAACTAGAGATTGAGACCATAAATGAGACCATAAACGTTTACAATGTTTACTGAGTGAATAAATCAAGTGGGAAGTTTTCTCATAGACATCCATACAATCTGACTTCTTTTTGCAACCAGAGGAGTCGCCCCCTGCTGGTCAGTAGAGAGAATGCAAGTTTTAAGACACTTCCGCTTTGGCTTCACTGGCCGCCTAGTTCATCCACATAAACATGATGTAAATGTAGAAAAAAGATTTAGATAAGAGCTACAACTGCATTTTCATTGTGCAACCCTGTATTGACTCCTTGAATATAAGTAGCCTGTACAGCATGTGTTCTGCACTGTGACAGCCCTCTTGCTGTGGCAGGGCCTACTGTATGTGTTTTCCCCTGTGTATGTCTGTGTTGCCCTGCAGGTTCCCTGTAGGCAGAGCCAATCAGTGCAACTGGGAGCACCTGGCCAGTCTCTCAGGAGCTACTTAAGATCTGGCTGTTCCAGACCATGGTCTCTGTTCCACCTATATGGCACCATGTTCTTGTTCGGTTTGTTTCAGCAATGTTTCACGTTTAGGTTCTAAAGGTACAACTCTCATCCACCACGCAACCACTCATCAATCAGCATACTCACTGATTTACACACCTCATAACCTCAGTATGATTTTGGGGTTATTGTATGTTTAGTTAATAAACTATACCTTTCAGTTTAAATTCTTGTCCCTCCCATCTTTTGTCATGGCTTATGAGCCGGGTCATGAGACACACTTGAGCCATCTAACTGCAGGCAGCTTTGTTTTTAAAAAGTTATTGTGAGTATTGTGTTTATTATCAGCTGTGGCATATTGCATATCTTGGACTTCCTCAAGAGAAGAAAGCACACAGAAAAACAAATGTGCTCTCAGCTGAACTAAAACATCAACCACGAGGCAAGGGTGACATTGCAGATAAAGAAAAAAGACACAAAACATGTCATATACATATCCGCAGGGCATTTTTTAATTTGTTTAGCTTAACGGATATTTTCTTGATATAGGTGTCTCACAGAGCCACCAGCTAGAGGTAGAATCTCATCTTCAGATATCAATATACATCAGGATATGGCAAATATATTTCTGTTCCATTTTTATGCATCACACCAAACAAAACACACATGCAACTAAATAACTACATTTCTGTTATTCATCACTTGCTCAGAATCTTTCGCAGAATTTTATAAAATGAAAACCTGACGTGATCGTATATACACAATTCTATTCCACTGAAGGACAGCAGACAATAATGTTTACGGGTCCCCAGTCCTTTTGTGGGTTCTGTTCTGTCCCTGGTCCTGAACCCAGCAGCAGCAGCAGCACTAGCAGCCCAGATAGGGCCTGACAGGCTGAAACGAAACACACAGATAGGGAAGCGGCAGACAGGAGCCAGTCTCTCATGGGGCGCTGGAGATTAGCCTGACTCCTACTTCACATTCCCCAGTGGAGCGGAGCGGCACAGGGGCCAGTTCCAGCCCTCCAAAAACCTTTCTTCTTCTTCTTCTTCCTCTATCTGCTCCCCGTGTGTACACTGGCGTGTTTAGAAGTCCACCGAGGGTGAGCTGCAAGAAAGAGATGAGGAGAAAGTTCACATTTTTGGGGGATGATCTGACACACGGCAATAGACCAGAGACGCAACGTATAAGGGGAAAAGGCGGGGGGGGGGGGGGGGGGGCCCTACCTGCCCTGCGTGGCTCCACAGGGGCCGCAGAAGTCTGCCAGAGCTCGGGGAAAGGCTTGTGGCAGAAAACAAGAAGACATCCATCTCAGAGAAACAGAGTCATAGAACAATTAAGCTCCTGTGTGAGTTATCAGCTATTTGACATGTTTAAAAGGGCATTACTCACATGGCAGAAAGCACGTTATATGATACATTACAATTGGTGGGGAAATGTTTTTGGGCATATAGGAGCAGAACCAATCATGAAATATTGACAATTTTTTTTCCTCAAACTGTATCAAAGAGAGGTCCATGTAGCGTTTTTACTCTCTGGCGATGCATGCTGGGAAGTCTGCTTGTGGTTGTATCTCTTAAGCTCCCAGTGAGCGTGTGTTTGTAAGTTCTGAAATGTTGTTTCAAAATAAAAATGTATAGACAAATCAAAGTGATTGTAGTAACTGTCCAGTTGATTCCACTAAATTAATATTGACTATATCTATCCATCTTTAATTTTTGTTTTAATTTATTTTTCATGGAGTTTTTATTCCCATGTGGCACACAAAGTGTATAGACACTGTGTTCAATGTCCTTAATTGATACACTATCAGATGACTCTACTCTTCTAAAAAAAATGGTGGTAAACTATTTATTTCCTAAAACAAAGATTATTTGAGCAGTGGTGGATTAAATGGCACATGTAGTACTACAATATTATTATAATAAACATGTAGATAGTGATAGTGTGGCATGCTCTGGTCCCTGTGAACCGGGACACACAGCAACCTCATGCACATAACTCAGGATCTGAACCTATACTCTCCAACATACCGTATTTTCCGCACTATAAGGCGCACCGGATTATAAGGCGCACCTTCAATGAATGGCCTATTTTAGAACTGTTTTTATATATAGGGCGCACCGGATTATAAGGCGCATAGAATAGAAGCTACTACAGCACAGTACCGGTGTTTACCGCTATTACTTCGGCGACGCCCCTGACTACGGTAGCCGTAATGCTGCAAGCGGTGCGGCTTTGTAGTTTACCAGTCGTAGTGAAACATTTTGACAGAGCGCCGTGTACAACCAGTATGGATCAACCAATTAACCAATTGATCCATATATAAGGCGCTCCGGATTACAAGGCGCACTGTCGTTTTTTGAGAAAATTAAAGGCTTTTAAGTGCGCCTTATAGTGCGGAAAATACGGTATTTGGAACACAGTCAGCTGCCATCAAGCTGAAGAGCAGAGATTCAGCCGAGAACGATGGCTGCTGTGTGAGCTTCACTGCTCCTCTGTTTTAACCTTCTTCTCTTCCACCACCACCAGTCAGAGCTATAACCCGTCTCTGCTAGCTGCTCATTGTGCTTTGCTGGAGGTTTCTTTGGAGGTTGATAACACTTGATGAATGAAGCCTGGGGAGATCTTATCTGAAGGGGGATCACAGCATCAATTTGCACCACTGACAAGAAATTAGAAGAAAAACTGAAAGGGCCTCTAAAACAAGACCAATGACACACACACACACACACACACACACACACACACACACACACACACACACACACACACAACTCCAGTGTGTTCTCTCAATAAATACCTTTGGAAAAATTCCGAACTTATCTAGCAGGCATGTGTATGTGAAATGAAGATAGAGGGAATTCCGTTGCAGCAGAACACAGCCGTAAAGGACAGGGGCGTCCATTAGAGGCTGATCACAGTTAACAATGCAGACAGAGCCTCCCTGCTGGATGTAACAGGCCTATCAAAAACGTGACATAAACAGCAGATACGCGGCCTGCCGCGGGCCCCAGTTATTTTTTGTTATTGACATAACCACAGAGTGACCGTGAGGGAGCTGTGAGAGCGCCCGCGGGGCCCCGCGTGCATGGAGCGCCGTGATGGACTGTGGCGGAGCGGGCCCTCACCAGTCACCTCATCCATAACGGCGCTATCTGACTCCCGTATACTGAGAGACGAGGGTTAGTGCTCCGCGTGCTCTTTTTTTTTGTATCATATGGGTGAAGGATCGACGTGAAAGACGTGAGGCGTTTATGGTCGCGGGAAATATACAAACAACGTTCTGAAATCTATTGAGATCCATCATATTACTGTTGAGGATGAGCGGCCGATACTCATTTGATGATTTAGTGTATTTATTTCATGCCGTGTCATTATATAAGGGGATATTATGTTGTCATGCTCTCTTGTTGACAATAAAGAGATAGCTATTGAAGCCTCTTCTTGTGTGTATTCACCACTATTTAGCATATAAGCTGTACACCGTCGAATCCTAATTTTTCTTTTTTTTTTACCTTGTGTTTTTTGTCCTGCCTGTGTACTTTTTTGCACCTCTGACAAAATTGATTTCGTACTTTGGAAAATAAAGTTAAATTTAATCTAATTGCAATTTGACTTGACAACAGCGCTAATTTTTTCAAAAAACTATACACAAAATACCCACAACATACTTCAGATCTCTGGCGAAATTAAAGGCTTCATTCCAAACAACACAATTATTTATAAAACCCAATTTAGTCACTGTATTTTATTTTATTTTATTTTATTATTTCATGGAGTTTTTATTCCCATATGGCACACAAAATGTCTATTGATGGACTATCAGATGACCCAAATCTTTTAAAAAATGTTGGTAAAATATTTATTTCCCAAATAGATAATTTGTGCAGTGGTGGATTAAATGTTATATTTATGACAATAATATTTCGATGTTAGACATAAACATAGTGATAGGGTGTCATTAAACAGTGCTCTGGTCCCTGTGAACCTGTGAATCTATTCATTCATTCATTATTATTTATTTCTCTCCATAGTGTAAAATAATCCATCGATGCATTTCCAAAACAAAATCCTTATTGATGAGTCGACAGTCAAGCAATCGGGTGTTTGGCTGTGTGACGTGTATCGGCAGATTGGTCCATGCGTGTGGCATTTCGAATGGCAGCCTCTTAAAAATGGCAAAAACAAGTGACTTTATGTCACGTCCTGTGTCTCGTGGCGAGAACCGTGTGCAGTGTGTTGCAAAAAAAGTGTCACCTTGAATTACAAATCGGGTGCAAAGCAGAACATGTGTTTAGGGTTCTGGAGATTTGAGCTGAGGTTTTGGTCTCTGAGGGTTAGTTCGGATTAGTGGGTTAGTGAGTCCTTTTAGTGTGTTAGCAATTCAAAACCAAGAACTGCAATTAAAGGTCCCCTTACAAACTTTCTTCCAGACCTTTCGCAGCGGATGCTAAGTTCCTTAATATCACACCCACTTGTTCAGTGGTGGGCAGAAACATAACGTAACATATCAGGTGATATTTCATCCAAACTAGTGTCCACAGCCGTAATAAGAGCAGAGAGAAGAGGAAGAGGAAGTTTACAAAGGGAAGTGAGGGTTCTTCATGTCTACAATCTGACATGATGCTAGCAGGCCGGATATACTCAAGTGTACTTTCATTTGGTTTTGAACATCCCAAAATTATCAATATCCTCACTTTTAGTCTCTTTTGGGGTCAAGCTCCAAACAATGCTTGCTGACCCACAAACCCCCATAATGCAACGCAGCTGCGTCTTCTGTTGGAATCTGAACATCTCACACGCACGATCGGCTGCACCAAAGCGTTGAAATGGCATTCTTTGTGAGGGTGCACTTGCGTTTCTTGAGAAATGTCTGACGTGTTTTACAACATTCCATCTCTTGGCAAGGACGACGCTGCACAGCTTCATTAAAATAGATATGCGTCACAGAAATGCTTCTAGAGCTCCGAGCCAGCAGAGGAGGGAGAGACAGAGACCTGCATGGCATGACATTAAGGAAGAGGAAAGCCCAATCACTATGTATACATTTAATATAATAAACATATAGTCATAAATATGCAATTTAATCCAAGGACATTGAACACTAGTTACTCAAAGTGGTGTCGGTTGACTTTTGATCAGATTGTAAATTGTAAATATCATTAAATCGAAGCAAAAACAACACACAAAACGTTGAGAAATGTATTTTCACTTTACTTAAGTGAAAATACATTTCTCAACGTTTTGTTATAATACAAGTTATCATGCATGATAACAGTGATTGTAAATCAATATAAAAAGATTATAATGCATTATAATACGATTATAATATATCAAAACTGGTTATTGTACACTTGGAAAAAGAATATGTGACTGAGAGACCAGTAGTTATGAAGTATGATGACACTTTACCTCAGAAGTCATTATAAAATGCTTTATATTGCGTTAGAATTACTGTAATAAAGTATTATGGATATTTATGAGTGCTTGAAACTAAAATTATACAGCGCAATCTATCTACCGTGATTGTTTGGAAATTATAATATAAATGATATAAATCAATTGTTAAACTTCAGATGATTTTATCCCTTTAATCCCTTAAATATACTCTATCTGGAGATGATATCCCACCCTGTCTATAAATATGAGGGCCATGAAGTTCAGATTAGGATCACAATGGAGGCCCAAGATAAGGAGGCTGATTTGATCTCAACAACACAGGAGGTGGACACACATGTTCGCTTGCAGCTGCTGCAGCGTGTGCAGCTCTGTAGGCCAATAATAACAAGCTATTTCCTTTACTTTTACATTCACTTGTAGGGAGGTCGTAAAGCATATTTGTGCAACAAAATGTAAGTACATTTAATTAAATTTAATAGAAATTGTATTTATTTTATTTAAAATTATATTTATTTTTATTTAAAATATTTTGTTTATTTAATGATGTCAATTTTATTTTATATATATATATATAAATATATATTTGAAGATTAAAATGGAAATAAATCTGTAATCTAAAGTAATACTAAATTATTTTAAAATGAAGTCAAAGTTTTACTAATATATTTGTAAGATAAACTAACAAGGCCTGCATCATCGAATAGGCCGCAAAATGATTCCTACTGTGAAATGACTATCTCAGTGAAAAAGCTACAGATAAGAATCTGCTGGCGGCACTGAGCCGTTTCACAAATGGACATCAAGTGTTCGGCCATCAGAAGAAGAAGAAGAAGAAGGGAAGCAGACAGACAGACAGACAGACAGACAGACAGACAGACAGACAGACGCATCCCCGACGCAGATGGACGGATGTGGAACTAAGGGAAGGATTAATGAATGGACGCCAGACTAGAGACGGTGTCAGACCTTAATGCTATTAGTCGGTCGAAAGGCTTCAGAGACACCTGAGAGCGTTTCTTAAGAGAATGTAAATCACAGGCTGTCTGGTTAAATATGAATACAAATATTTTCCCAAAGGAGCATCAGTTGACCTCGCTCGGCTCTAAAGAGTATATTTTCTAAGTTAAAGAGAGAAGATTTCTTCATTTCAAATCCAATTGATTTTCATATTAAACAACTATTTTACGAATGTCTCAAGTTATTTATTTCATTATCGTCAACAGTTTGTAGCGTATAACTTCAGATTCAGAGCCTTTGCTTGGGGGGAGGAATATCAAATAATTGATGTATTTTTGTGGCAAAGAAAGAAGTCGCTTTTAAATACACCAAATACCGGAAGAAGCGAAAAAGTACCCGCCCTGCTTACGTTATTATTGCTGAGTTTGCAGCCCTGATTATACGCGCAGAATTATTATGTTGTATCTTTTTTTCCTGTAGATGATTATGTGGCATAATAACTCGTGCTGTACATCCTCCACGTATCCGAGCTGTTATCCCGTCATATCTCTATGTGATAAATGATTTCTACTGGCTCCTTTGACAACATGGAGTTATGTTATAGAACTCGGTCACATTTATCTCACCATAAAAACCTCTCTCTTTACAATAATACATATTACTACTTTTGTATATATATATATATATATATATATATATATATATATATATATATATATATATATATATATATATATTCTGAACATCATAGATTGTGTTTATTCTTTTAGAGCTGATTAGGAATATTTATTGATTTTTCAGAATTTGGAATATTAAAGTAACGGTTGTGGCCTTACATCGAAAGCTGTTTAATAATGTCGTGTACTGAAAGATGGATCATCATCATCATCATCATAAGGTAAACAACCAGCAGAAAAAGCTACATCCGTGCACCATGAATGTCCCTCTAAATAGCGTCAAATGGATATATATTTATATTTATATTTCTGTAAAGCACAAGAGTCAATTCATGCATAAACCTCATTAAAATAAAGTCAGGTATAAAAAATGAGCCTTCTGAAGGTTGTTGGTGTTCATCCTTCACGTCGTGCCTGATTTGAAACGTATCCAATGTCGTCCTTGCTTCGAATAAGTTAAACCCCCGCAAAAGGAAAAGTGAATGCAGGTGAGATTAAACCTGGTACTTATTTCAACCCTCTCATTTGGGCCCTCTCCTCCTCTCTCTGACAGCCAGGGGTCCTCCCTCCTCCCTCCCCTCCCCTCCCCTCCCTCCCCACCCAGGGCCTACCTCGGAGCGGCGGAGGCTGCGTCACGTGTTTTATCCTCCCGTACAAAATTTCCAGTAGGGGAGCGAATAGGAGCACACCCATATCAGCAATTATCAGCGACGGTTACTATCTCCAGATATACCGGCGGGGGGAAGAAGAATCACCGCAGTCGTCCAGGATCCCCACAACAACAACAAAAAAAACCTAACAACCTCAGGGGTTCATTCATCTCCGATCAGTGCGCGCAACCTTTACGCATAAAAAAGCCCCACCAGAGCCGTTTGGAGACGCTCCCGCTGCGCAGCGTCGTCCGTCTCTCTGTGAGTCCGTCTCTGTGGAGTGACAGAGTTAGCCCGATTCGTGGACGCCTCAAGGACCCGGACTGCTTTATCACCCGACCGTCCTTATCTGGTGAGATAATGCACTGAGAGCCCTTTGGAGAGAGAAAACGCCGTTCCCCGTACACCGAGCGCTGCTATCAGCGTTTTGTGTGATTTGAGTTCCTACTGATAGAAAACTGTTGCGTGCTGTTTGATTCGGTTTCCGTTATGGTTGTGATTTAATGAGGCAGCGGCAGGATATCGGGGGCCCGCCGATAGTCGCCTCCATCTGCACGGACTCATATCAGCGCTCGTTTAAGTGCATTTTCATGTCAGTCGCAATGGTGCAGGTGAAATATGACTGATGATGCTGAATGATTGCTGGAGTTTTTTTTTTATTTTCATAAGCAAACATAGTTTAACTCATACAAATGATGTTTTGGATTGAAACGCAATAAAAACTGACTCAAAATGTGAAAATGCTGTCTTTTCCTCTGCTCTCTCGTTTATAAAATCTCACTCTGATTATTTCTGTCCACAGCAGAAGAATCTCCACAAGAAGTCCATTAAGTCGTTTACTCCAAAAGACACAGACGGACTCTTCTGAGGAGGGTGGACAGGATCCCCCAAACGGTTTGTGAAGATGTATCAGAGCCTGGCCCTGTCCTCCAACCAGTCCCCGTACGCGCACGACACCGGGAATTACATCCACCCGTCGGCCAGCTCTCCGGTCTACGTCCCCACTACCAGAGTCCCCGCCATGCTGCCCACGCTGCCCTACCTGCAGACCTGCGACTCGACCCACCAGTCCCACGGCCTCGGCGGGCACCACGGCTGGCCCCAGACCGGCGCGGACGGCTCCTCCTTCGCGCCCGGCAGCCCTCACCCTCCGCACGGCTTCTCGTACTCGCACAGCCCGCCCGTTAGCAGCAACACCGGCCGGGACGCGACCTACCAGAGCCCGCTGGTCCTCGGCAACGGCGCTCGGGCGGACCAGTACGGGGGCGCGCTGGTGCGCTCGGTCGCAGGATCCTACTCCAGCCCCTACGCGTACATGAGCCCGGAGATGGCGACGTCCTCCTGGACGCCGGGGCCCTTCGAGAGCGGAGTGATTAGTCTGCAGGGGCGGCACGGAGGACTGTCCGGGAGAAGGTCCAGTCTGGGTAAGCACGGGGCCCCGAAACTAGTTTAGACGTCGTGACCCTGAAGTGAGTTTTGATTCTTGAAGTCCACCCTGAAATGTATTATCATAACCTGGAAAAGAAAGAAACACATATCAGTAAAGCAACTGCGCGAGGAAATTATAAAATATTATTATTTATTTTATATATATAATAATTTAATATTAAGAATATTTTACATGCTGGCCCTGACCAAAATAATATTGATAATATTAAACAATGGAATTTGTTTAAATCTAAAATCTTAAAATCTTTAATTTGAACGGTGTTTTTTTATAGATAATCTGTGCTCTCATTTTAATTTCCACTAATTTAAAAATCGTAAAATCCCACTTGGATTATTAATATTCCTATGCAAATTCATATAACCCTCACCTGTGGGCCTTCTCCTCCAAATACACCGTTTTCCAAAACACCGTTTTCCTAGTTTAATTTTCTTCCACAATATATCAGCAAATTAACAACGAAATCACATTTCTTGACATTAATATGATCATGTTATTGTTACACATGGCTATGACGTAACTTTTTTTTGTCCTTTATCTTGACACTCGGCCTTTAGCGTGCCAGCGGTTGGTGCGTTCGTTTATCAGGGATATCGTAAATGCTGTGTTATTTATTATAGCGGAGGTGATAGAGAAGTTTCTAACAGTGATGGCTGTGTCACGAGGTGTGTGTGTGTGTGTGTGGGGGGGGGGGGGGGGGGGATTCAATCAAAGTCCCCTAAACAATCCTGTAGATTTAGACAATACGCATTCTTTGCATTCTTCCTAGAAGAGAGGGTTTAAAAAAAAAACAACAATCAATTAAACATGTTAATTAAATCCCGCGGCAACAGTCCAGCGTTGTGATGACACGGTTCAATACACACAGAGACACAAACAGAAGAAGAGTGGCCCAACAGTCGGAGCAGTTATCACCTTGTTCAGACGACACAGGCCGATACAGAAGGATCCGTTAGAGTTTGTGTTTGATGATTTTGGCCTTTAGACGCTTTCACACGTCACGATTTGATCTCATTTCGTTGACTCGTGGAGGAAATTCACACCGAAGTGCTCCAAAATATTTCTAATACAATTATTTCCTCTCTTCCTGTGCAGAACAGAGGCGTGTATGTGCGTTGAACATCAGCGTATAGACACTGCTCATTTAAACATGTTGATCAAGTGTTGTCCTCGAATTTATTTTTGTGATGTATTCTTCTTCTGAAGGAATATCAAAAGCCAAAATCACATAATTGGAAGACAGCCACCAGACCTTCATCCCTGACCTGTGGGGTCTTCCTCATGAGTTCTCGCTCTAAATTGAGAGATTAGGAATGTGGGCAATTGATGCCAGGAGTCCGTCGTGTGTCAGAGCTGTGATGGATGGGTGGGTGGGGGGGGACCCCTGGATCCCTCAGGCTGATAACGTACCCCCCCCCCCCCCCCTCGCGCACACTCTGTCTCTCTTTCTGATTCATTCTGGGGGGGTTGATCTCTCTCTCATCACAGAGGGGGGTAAATTCCTCCTGCTGGCTGTTCATCATGCAATGGCCTGTAACCCCCCCCCCCATGTCCACCACGCCCCCGTAGTTTTTAAAAGTCCTCGTCATCAGGGATGCTGTTTTATTAGTATGACTCCACGTCTCCTCTCGAACGTCGTCACAGGAGAAACTGCGGCATTGCTAAAGGGAGGGAGGGAGATGAGGGGAGAAGGCGAGTTTGATCAGACTTTTAGAATTATAGAAAGGAATATTGCATACACTCGAGCATCGATAAAAGGTCGATCATTCACAGATTGCGCTGGCTGTGGTGATGCCATGAATACAGCTGAACATAACTGAGTTTTAAAAACAACTCTCACAGGACATTTGAAATTAATAAATACATGATTAAATTAATGAATGCATACATATTTGCTGGACTAATAATGCAATTAAAATGTTCTCTTAACAACCCGTTATATAATTCTCTATTTATGTCTTGTTGTGTGCAGACCTGATCGACGACATGTCCACGGAGGGCCGGGAGTGCGTCAACTGCGGCTCCGTGTCCACGCCGCTGTGGCGCCGGGACGGAACCGGACACTACCTGTGCAACGCCTGCGGCCTCTACCACAAAATGAACGGCATCAACCGGCCGCTCATCAAACCGCAGAAGCGACTGGTGAGACGCGCGCGAGGACCGACCGACTGACTGATGTGTCATTTAAAAATGTACTCTAAGTGTGAAGTGCTTGTATATTTACATTTTGTGATATTCTATGTTGTGCATGTATGTGCCGGATTAAGTTACAAATCCCAGATTATTATTGTATTCAAAACATCAGTGAATTAAATATGATATATTGTTATAATTTAAAACTATAATAATAATAATAATAATATCTAGAAGTGACAAAGACATAAACATCAAGGGAATTTCACAGTATAAAAAAGATACAGTGATAATGACAAAAATGTGGTATACACATTTTTTTTAATATTTATTTATATTGGACTTTAATGAAGCCTTACAATACTGTCAACCACAAGTATCCCCCCCAAGCAAGCAAGGTTCCTCTCCTCACTCTAAGGATGCTTCTTTACCTCACGTTTTACTCTATGTTCTCTATTTAAATACAGTTTTGAATGTAATCTTTACATTGTGGTGTATCTAAATATCTGAATTATTCCACCACAAATTAGTCAAACAGCAAAACAACATCATTATGTGAATTGAGAATGCTCTAAAGATGTAATATGCTTTAGGTCAGAGCAGGTCATTTCCCATTTTGTGGTTGTAAGCATTTAGTAAATGGGGAAAAAAAGCTCTGGTGGTTGTGCGGTGAGGGTCGTGTGTCAAGGCTTCACAGCTGTACATTTCCCAGGAACCCGCCTCTCTAGAGCAGCTGTGAGTTGCCCAACATCTCCTCCTCAGCGCCGGGCTGCTCTCCCTGTTTTTATTTGCCCCTGCAGTGACCTTGCCCTTGGACGGGGCCGCTTTTAGACGAGGGCCCCTCCAAAAGCAACGTGACGGTGCTTTTTGCTCCACGCTTGCTGCTGGCTGACAGTCACACCGCTGTGGCGAGACAAAAAAGAAATTATTTATGGTTGTCTGAGGAGTTATTGGAACTTTTGCAAGGAGTATGTGGAGGGATCATTGTTGTACCAAACCGCGCGCAGACATCCTGCGATTCATTCTAAAAGTTGAGGGAACAGCTTGACTCGAGCTTCTCAAACTACACCTCGAGGGAACAAATATGCGAGCTGGGAGTCTATTTCTGACTGCACCGGCGTTATTTGATTTTCAACCCAAACAAAAGTCAAACTGTTTTGACTTTTGACTGTTTCTCCCTCCTCTAAACCTGCAGCAGACCACGTCTCGCCGGGCCGGCCTCTGCTGCACCAACTGCCACACCAGCACCACCACGCTGTGGAGACGCAACGCTGAGGGCGAACCCGTGTGTAACGCCTGCGGCCTCTACATGAAGCTGCACGGGGTAGGTCGCACCACGGGGGGTCCACTTCTTTCTGCTTCATCTGGCCTGCAATGCAACTCCTGCTACAGTCCGGAGCGGTTGATTACTTGCACAGTGTAAAAAAACCTCTCCAAGGGCATCGTGGTCGCTGTTATCAGAGCGTCAGTGTGGGAGGGGAGCTCGTGTGGGTCGCCATGACACCGCAGCCTCTTGGCGTATCGGGGACAGGGAGGTACGCTCAGCTAATGTGGGTTTGCTCTATACTCCCTGCAGGTGCCCAGACCTCTGGCCA
Source organism: Cebidichthys violaceus (assembly GCF_023349555.1). NCBI lineage: Eukaryota > Metazoa > Chordata > Actinopteri > Perciformes > Stichaeidae > Cebidichthys > Cebidichthys violaceus. Next base: position 16,252,921 of record NW_027176816.1, read on the forward strand.
TGAAGAAAGAGAGCATTCAGACCAGGAAGCGCAAACCCAAGATGCCCAAAAACAAAATGTCCACAGGTAGGGGCCCACTGATGAAGAGGAAGGGGGAGAATGGGGTGGTGTAAGAGTAGGAGACGGATGGCAAAATCTAGAATATCAAAAGTTATTAAAAAGTGATTCGGGGTCAGAAGAGTCAGAATCCGCAAAGCACACATTGTTCTGAAAAGCAACTCATTTCACGATATCCTCTTTTGTCTTCAGGATCCGCCGCCTCTGACACCAGCTCCCCATCCTCCCTGTCGGTCTCAGAACACGCCTTGACCATTAAGAGCGAACCCAACATGACCCCCTCGCCATACGCTGGACAGACGGTCACGTCTGCTACCCAGGTAAGCGTCCTTTCCACTCAAATGTATAATGCTTGGCGTGCAACGCCATTCTGCTCCAAACCCCCCCTCACAATCCTTATTTGTAGCATCGGCTCCTGTCTCATATCAGCAAACAGTTCCTCTTTCACGGAGCAGTTTATACAGAGGATATTTCTGTATTTGTGTATTCATGTGTAGATTACAATATATCCCATATCTCTACCTAACCTCAATCGACACTCCTCCCTCACCCGTTAAACGGATTACACATAAAATGGACACACACACACCACACATCCATCTATGTACTGCTGGATCTTTGTTTCTAACTCTTGCATTCATCAGTCTAAACCTTTGTTATTCTCCTCAGTTTGTTTTTGTCCCCTTTGTTTTTGTCCCCATTATACTTTGTATATTTCTTGGGCCGTAGATGTGTTCATGTACTTGTCTGCACTGGTTTTGTACAAAAAATGGTTTAATTACGACGACGACAACTTGCCAATGGCCAGCCTGCTCTGACTTCTGGGGTGTCAAATGCCAACGCTTGAAGCAGCACACACCAAGCTAGTAACTCCATTACAATACACCCGGTGTACCCATTATTGTACGCTCAACGCAACTGATGTAGTATAAAGACCGAGGAAGTCCTCTCAGGGCGGGTGGGAGCGTGGTGTGTGGGACTTTTACTCTGGGGTTCATGTCCCGTTTGAAACCACAAGTTGAGTTATTTGGACCGACGACGTTATGTTGCTACGTCACTGATTCACACGACGTTACGTCCGTAGCTTAAGTTATGTAACAAGAGTAGTTATTTTAAGCCAAACCATGACGTTTTATTTCTTACCAGAACCAATAGTTTTGCTGCCTAAATCTAATCACCTTCACAATGTCGACCTTTTGCGTCGAGATTCTCCGCAAAAAGGTGGCTTCTGCCCGAGCGCCAAATGTGATGAGTAGGGATAAGATCCCGTTGCCATGGCATCCATTCACCAGTTCACCAAAGTTCAACTCTTTGCGAAACTTCACCTTTACTTTACTCAACCCCTGCAAGGGAATTCACTGATAATGGCTAATCCATTGGATTTAGCTGATATTGCTGCGAAATGTTGACGCTTTAAAAGACAACACGGATGACATCATCAGCCTTTTAGAAAAAGCTCCCTGCAGAACTGCAGAAAACATTCTACAGCTGTTTTTGCAGACTAAGTAGCCCCCCTCATGATGAGTAATTGTACTTTTATGTGTAAGGTCTTGTTTTTCTTATAATTTTTTGCTTAAAATATGTCTTTCCTCCCCCGTAGGCGACGTCTCAGTTAGACGGCACAGGATCGGGACACGTGGACATTAAATACGAGGACTATCCCTTTACCCCGAGCTCCATGGCCCCACAGAACTCCTGGTGCGCTCTGTCTCAAGCGTGAGGCCTACCGACGCCGCACAGCTCTCCGTCCTGCAACTTTCCTCTCTGGAGCTGTGGAACAAAACTGTGACTATCTGATGGCTCCATGTGTTCAGGCGCTCTGTTGGACACCTTGATCTAATCCGCTTGCCATACTATATACTGTGACACACTGGTTCTGCGACGGGACACAGGGTACCTCCGGGGCTGCCGTTACAGAAGGATGCGTACACAGCGCGCTGACTCAACGGCTCAGCCAGGGCAAAGCACTCAGCTGAACTAGGACTAAATAAACTGACGCTGGCTCTGCTGAACTCACACCCAACAAGCCACATTTCCTCAGCGGGACAACAAGAACTACCTTTTACTAAAAGAAATCTCTATTTTTTTGGAGAAACTCTCACCGATTATAGCAACGCAGAGACAATCAAGTGGAATGTAAAAAAAAACAACAATACATTGGATACAATAACCTCTTTTTTTTATAGCTGACAACTGATTTTAGTTTCATGTAGAGTTGTTGGTGTGGCTGGTGTTTGCCGATACCTTTCTGTTGTCTTTTCAAGAACATAATGAGAGCAGTTTACGCATATTATTGTCATCGCAGAAAAAAACCCTGGATAATGGACAGAAAAATACCTTCTTTTTTTATGGCTATTGAACATGTCTCATTACAGACGTGTAGATGATTAACTTTTATGGGCACATTATTTATGTTGAGATAAGGACAGTTAAAAGTCATAGTGGACACTAAAAGCAGCCAGATATAGCCACGCTGCTCACTGTTGTAGAATGGCTGGTGTGTTGACGCTTAGGTTGTGTGAGTGACTTTACAAGATATAAACTGCATCAATTCGATGATGCATTTGACAATCAGAACCAGTCGTCTTGATTCTGACATCATGACTACATATCAGAATTTTGTTTCATTTTACTGCTTTAATATTAGACATTAATGAAAGTGCAATGCCTCAGTTTTTCATTTAAGCAATTGAAAGCACAACAAAATGAGTGTGAATGATTTTAAACATAATAATCTAATTTTATTGTCTGTATTTTGTCAATAAGGGATTTTTATTGTTATAATGTTCCAAAGAACTCTCTCTTGTTCCCTCTCTTTTCAATGCTCTTTGGAATCTGTTCAGGTTAATAAACTGATTCACATAATATTCATTTGATTTATGAAAATTTGTTTGGTTTTCGAGTAAATTTCTCGAATATCTTCAGTGTATTTGAAATGCTGTTCTCCCTCCTTGTGCTCAGAGATGAATTTTCATGTCAAAAATGTGTTCTTCCCAACAGCACCATCCAAATGAGTTCTCATGGATGGATTATGAATGGGATGTTAGTACTGCTAATTAGACAAAACTGGATGAAGGTTTAAATTGTACTATTGTACTATCCTCTTGAGTGATTGATTGTAGACTTTCTGACCATTCATCCTTTACTTCTAGCTATTTAAAGTGTTAATGCAATATGTTTAGCTAACTCTTCCAACCCTTTATCCATTACTTTTAGCTTACTATTTTAGCTGTTTATACATCATTTTTTAGCCATCTCTTCCGACTCTTAGCTAGATTTCAACTCTTTATCCATTACCTTTTTAGCAAACTTTTACAACTCTTTTTCCATTAGCGAAGTAATTCAACTGTTTATACATTACCTTTAGCTAACTCTTCTAACTCTTTATTCATTACTTTTAGCTAACTATTTCAATTGTTTATATATTAACCTTCCATCACTTCATAAATTACTTTTTTACATTATATTTAAGTTAACCCTTCCAACATTACACATTATTTTAGCTTACTGATACTATTTCGTCATATAGTCGTGATTTTTAGGTAAATGTTTCAACCAATGATCCATTACTTTAAACATTGTATTTTTATCTATTTTGCCCATTAATTGATTACTTCTAGCTAAATATTTGAACTCACACACTCAATTGCAACATGCAGAGTCAAATGACTGTGAATGAATGTTTATAGGCAGCTTTCTGGTTATTGCATCCTACATTTAAGATCAGCATCACACTGGTTGATAATCCTATTTAGCTTTTTAGTTTTCTTTTCATTATACATCCTGTGCTCTACTCACAGTAGAATTATATGGCCATATCTTCTCACATTTACCATTATATTTAGTTTTGTGATTCACATCCCTGCACTGCATTGTCTATTGGGCATTTCTGCAAAGTTGTTTGTGCATTTGCATGTATATTTAGCAAATCTATATTAGCCCATGCTCCAATGCACATAGTGAGGTATATATGTGTGTGATTTCATATGTTTGTGTGTGTGTGTGTACAAGAAGGGTGTGTTCTCCTGCTGGTTGCTTAAGCCGACAGCGTCGACCAAAGGTTGCGTTACAACTCCGCTTTATGGCGGCCGGGTTCGAATTGAGCGCACCATTGAGGAAAATACAGGCCTGTCAGCAACAAGGCTGCTGCTTTACTGCCGCCGTGGCGACATCCAGGCACCGATGCACCACTGACACTGCCCTGCTTTATGACTGTTGGCCAAGATGTTGCCCTCTTATCTGTTGCTGGGAGAGGCCTCTTGCAGTCTCACGTGCAGATGCAGACATTATTTTTTTAGTCTGGGAGGGAGAAGAGTAAAATGAATGTCAAATAAAATGTCTAAAAATACTATTATTCACTGGTATATTCAAAAATGTAATTTCTATTACTGTGAAGTCAAGGATGTTGATTCACTTTATGGCGACATGGTAAATATTTGCCTTCAAGGAACCCAGATTACAAGTTATTTTATTCTCTTGGTAAATATTTTCAAAAGAATACATTTTAAGAAAGAATGGTGAAAATCGATGCAGTAGAGCCTGAGATATCTTGACTTTGTCCCACGTTGGTACCACTTTGACTTAATAAATAAGCAGTCTATAAATGTGACAAATGGTTTATGACTCACTATAAAGTAGATTAATCAATTAAACAAGTGATTAGGAGTAACAGATAATGAATGAAAAACATTTCAAATGTGTTCAAAACTCAACTTCAGAAAAACTACTTTGACAAAAAAACTAAAAACAACTCAAGGTTCACTTACTATCCTTCTTCCAGAGCTGTCACCCACATCTCAAGGACTTCATCAACAGATGGAGTTTGCTCACATGTAATAATACAAATCAATAGATATAATCGATAAATACTTCATGCTCCCTAAGAAGACATTTTTTCTATGATTACAACCGAGTTATGTGACATCGTCAAGCATTCATTATCTCTTCTTTCACAGTTGTTGACCAATACATTGATAAAACTGTCCTTATTTCAACCTACAAGTACAGTATAATATATTTGATAATGTTTATACACTGCTTATGAATGCTAAATAGTGGGGTTTAAATGTTACCCAATTCCACATCGATCCCACTTTTGTACCGCAGGCTTTCCGTTATAAATGTGAAGTTCACCTCTAAGACGGATATTTGAGCATCTCCTAAAAAGGTAAATTAAACTTCTTACCAAGCTACAGCATCCTCAACTATTGTAACCTCAAAATCAATAGCACCCCCCCCACCCCCACCCCCATTCCATCCCTAAACAAACACACAAACACACACACACACACACACACACACACACACACACACACACACACACACACACAGTGAGCTACCAGCCCTGGCTCTTTTCTATCAGTGAGGGCTAAGTGCTAAAGAGACAGCTCCTCCACTCAAACAATTCTTACAGGCACATTTACACTCAACTGTTGTTGAATTGAGTGGCTTCATTGCAGCCGTGTCACAGTAAGACCTGTAGAGTGTGACTGGAGGATGAGACCTCCTGTACTGTGTCAACATCAAATGCGCCCCTGCTATTAGCTCTGGGTTTGTTTCTTTTACCAATACTTCTGGCAGTATAACCTACCAACAGGCTTCACAAAATAGTAAAATTGTCCAACTGCATTTCTTCCTGAATATATATTAGGGGGCCAATTTCCATCTTTCCATGACTCCTATCAAAACTTCCCCAGTCCTTCAGGTGTATTCAACAAGTGAAGGCAAAAGTAACGATACCTGTTTTTAACTAGACAAATATCAAAGATAACTTATTGCAAACACGGTTTTCAAAAATTACCAGGTGAACTTACCTACCAGTAGTTTAACCTGCTTGTCCCCTATTACACCTTCTGAAAGTAACTATATAGCTAACATTACGTTAGCCGACTAGCTGTTAGCCTCACAATCAATTGTGTGTATTTCATCAGGTTACTTGAATTGTCACCCTAATTACAAGCCGTGTGCATCCCTATTTAGTGTCCCCTGGAAACAGTTTCCGCTGTCACCGTCATGTGTGCTGCTTGCGCCGCGTTTCTGCATGGCAACATTTTTGTATTTGCAGTGCGCGTTCTACATGCTGCACTCCTGTCGGCAAATTTCTCCAGTCATTTTTTGTGCATGTCCCAACCAGAGCCATGCAATGAGGAAAAAATACACAGCCGTGAATTTACACCATTTCCCTCTGACCACCTCTGTTTTTACTGCTTTACACATGTAATTTTACTATTGTTGGGTGAGGAGGGCTAATACTGTACATTCATTTCAACCAACAGCCGGTGGTGACAAAGAAGCCTTGGATTTGATTTAGACCTGCAAGCATCAAGGCTGCGGTCGGACCGGTGTCAAGGCCGTGATGACTGCCGCGTCTCTGTAACAACTTTTGAGTTTGGTGTGTCAGACCTCCCCGTTTACCCTGACCAACACTTTAGGAGAGAGGATTTGCTTTTGTTGTGTGTAAGACAGAGAGAGAGATTCAGCTCCTGAGGGCCCTACATTTCCCCTTCCTTCATGTTCTCGGTAGCGTTCTGTCTTCCTGGACGGACTCCGCAACATCTAAGTGTGTGAATGTGTGTGTGCGGTGTTACAACTCAATTCCTGGACTGACATGCGGGAAAGGGCCACGGTCCAGCAATAACACGAGCGACCGATAGTGAGAAATGGCTTTTTTTCTTTTTTCTTCTTTGTCTACAGCCGCAGACGTTCGTTCCCATGGCTGTGCTCCTCGACTGTTCCATTCAATTACTGCCTGCAAACAAACAGGATATTCTCTTCTGTACTATGGGTCCTTTTTGGGTTACTGCCTTTTGTGTGTGTGTGTGTGTGTGTGTGTGTGTGTGTGTGTGTGTGTGTGAGAGAGAGAGAGAGAGAGAGACTAAGAGTGAGTGTAGCACACACATTTATTCAACTCATTTTCAGCCATTAAATCAAAACTTCCGCCTGCTGTCTGCTCAGTGATTCGCCCCGAGGTCCCATTCTTCACTCTGTGTGTGCATGTGTGTGTTGCACTTAGATATACTGTGTGTTTGCTGATTGTTCTCGTGGGATGTTCATACAGCTCTACTCACCGCCTGTGTTGTGGTCTCTGGGCTTCAGTCCATCGTTTCCTCGGGACAACAGAGATAAAGCACAAACGGAGGCTGAAGAGGCTTGCAACTCAAATCCAGAGCTCTTAAAACTGCAATAATCCTGCAGTAGAGTTAGAGGAAACTACACATTGTATGATAAATAGATCGGCATACTGTTGGAAACATTCTCAAAGTGAAGATCACGCATATGTTTTAGTTACATACCTAGTTTACGGATACATTTTGCAATGTATCCGTATGATGTCTTATGAAAAGTCACTCCTCATTTTACGTGCTTTTTCCTACAAATGTATAGCAGCACGTGTCAATTTACGCTCGTTACATTCAAAATAAACTTTTTTTCAAAATATACTTTTTTCAAAATAAACTTTTTTCACAGGTAACAACTTAGTTAGGTTTAGGGCAACGAACATATTTAGTTAGCTTTAGAAAAAGATCGTCCTTTGGGTTAAAATCCCTACAGAAGTGTTGTTACTGAACTTCGGGGTTCGGCTTACTTTGGAAGTGGAATTAAAGTGAAACTATTTCAAACCCACTTCATCAATTTTATTTTGACAATTTATCTATAATAAGAGTTCCTCTCCAGTCAACTATTAATTTTCTTATCATAATTTCACCGCAATGTTTATTTTCACATTCAGTTTCAGTTCATCAGACATTTTTACTATCACCAAGATCTTGTTGTGCACTACTCAATTAATTAATAACTACAACAACTGTGTATAAGGTTGCATTAAGGGGGACACGTCCTCAGCGGTCTGAAGTCCACAGAACAAGCAGGACAAAAGGTGTAATACAACAAGGGCTCCATAAACCAAAGTACATCTTACCTGGGAGGAGGTGGAAGGAGGAAAACACACACACACACGCACACACACACACACACACACACACACACAGATTTATGGCTGACGTTACATTTCACCTGAGATGTTGTTCATTAGAATAAAATGCAGTAAATAACATGTTTATGTTCCATAATTTGCTGGATTAGAAACAATAATGTTGGATGAATGGAATTATATTGAGGAAATAATTTAATTTAATTATCTTTTGGTGAAGTGCTGGACTGCAGCACTGGCCTGCCATCATGTCCTGTACTTCTTTCTGACCTCTGCTTTGGGGTCAGTGGAGGTGTCTGATTTGTCACCATTGTTCTGCTCCTCTCTGAGGTGAGATGAGCATTGTTCCTCAGCATGCTCCTCATTCCTCACCCCTCCGTCCCTCCCTCCCACTCATTAACCTTTCGCTAACCCAACCGGGCTCACGCCAGCAATGTGCAGCACTGCGTTTTTCATTCACTAAAGTAGCCCAATTACAAACACTTCAGACAGGGGAAGGCAACTGCGGAGCAGGTCGATGAAAGGAGAGATCATTCCATGTAGCACTACATATTCATATTCAAAATAATTCCATGTGCACATGCTCTGATTTACAGTAACCAGGTATCTACAGTGCATGTGAGCGTGTTCTCTGATTACGTCATTAAAGGCCTTTTCATACTTTCCACATCCGTAGGTCCACGAGGGTCAGCTTTGGTCCTCGCAACGTAAATGCCATCACCCACCCATGGATGAAAAGCAGCAGGAGGTCGGTGACTGTTGAGCCCACATCTTCACAGAGACCTGGATCCATCGTTCATCAGGATCGAGCTGCGCTTGGACTCCGGTGGGACGAGGAGGTGGACTCTGTGTTTACATCATGATCCTTGATGCTCAAACACAGTCACAGTTGATGGACAATGTTTTTTTTCTCATGTTGAATTTTTAATGTGAAGATGACGGCCATATTATCTGCCCAGGGAATTGTTTTTGTTCTGTTTTGTGTGTTTGTTGTGTTGCAAATGTGCTACAACTGTATTTTGTTGTGCATCCCTGTGTTGAATAATGACAGTAAATTAACCTTGAATCCTTGAATGTTCGCGACCTTTCTGCCCAATATTACAGACCATGCAGACTGTGCGCATATGAAGAGCACCGACTGCTTATGCTCCAGTCCAGTTGGTGACCTATGCGCCCCTAGCTGGTTTGCCAAGAGGAAGTAATTAACAAAGTGGATGCTCATTTTGAAGAGAGGTTGGGCGAGGAGATCCGCCGTTACCCACATATATGTAATTCCCAAATTGTCAAATGGCAAACTCCTGGCAAACAACGTTGTGGTGCCTTACCACCACCAACTGGAATGGCGTGTAGATCGGGAAATGTACATGTGGGAAATGCCAGACCAATATGGACTCTCAATTGTAATGAAACCGCAAGTCTGCCCCTTGCAACCGCTACTACCGCAACTACGCGGCTGTCCACGGATGCCGAGACGTGGAAAGTATACCAGAGGCTTAGGCAGTGTTCAGGCAGACTTTCACAACCCATCTTTTAGTCTTTTGACCCAGTGAAAGTGCCCCCAGTTAAAATACAAGCAAGCATACTGGTGGATTACTTTGTAACGAGAACACTGTATTTCCACCGTTTCCCCCAAAGTCATTTCAACAAAGACAAAATAGTTGCTGCCTTGGTAACTTTCCAGGGTTATAAAATACAGAATCTGTAGGCAAAGGGACAAGACTTTGATGTCCGAAGCAGTCAGGTTTCTGTTTGTAGTCAGAGTAGTATTGACCAATCACGTTTGAGCGGGCTTTTGTTGCAAGCAGGTAAACAGTCCGGAGAGCAGACCAGGCGGTGATCTCCGGTTCTGCCGAGTGAAGCCAATACGGAGGTGTCTGTTTTTTTCGTAATCAATGAACAGAAGTTACCATATTTGGAATGTGGAGGAGTGATGTAGAGATGCCATATACGACTCTGATAGCGGCAGTGACCTGTCAATCACATGGTAGCCCGTCCTAAAGCATACTCTGCTTTATGGTCTATTCTAAACTTTCTAAATGGACCATAATTTACTAAATGAACATCATGCTGTATTGAAGAAGACTTGAAACTAGAGATTGAGACCATAAACTCATGTTTACAATGTTTACTGAGGTAATAAATCAAGAGAGAAGTAGAGTTATTTTCTCATAGACTTCTATACAATCAGACTTCTTTTTGCAACCAGAGGAGTCGCCCCCTGCTGCTCAGTTTAAGACACCACATTGGCTTCACTTGGCACAACCTCAGGCTGCCGCCTGGTGAGAACCTGAACCAGGACTGAGAGGGGCAGACTGTCAGAGTCATGCAACATAGGTTTCCATGGTGACATACCTTGGTTAAAAGTGAGCCCAAAGACAGATGACCCATTGGTCTCACTTTGTGATTTCTCTTTGTAACCTGGTTACCTAAATGCATGTCCATCGTATAAATCCCATCCCAACTGGACGTAAGGACAAGTTCCTCGAAAGAACAAGTTAACACAGACCAGAACTTGAAAGAGTTCTGACCAATTGCATGGAAAGACAAACACTTACCATACAGTCTGGCCCAACCTAACTCAATAGCCCAACCCAGACAAGCTAATACAAGAGCAACAGGTTATTTGAGGGGCACAGTGAACCCACTTCAGCCACACATGCCTCATTCATAGTTTTATCTAGAGTCAATAACACTCACCCTGAATAACAGCAACATATGCATAGAGCCAGCAACAGAGAGCTTACATACTGGTAAATGTTTCATCATGCGTCTGATGACCTTGTCCCTTGAATATTTCTGTGGCAAAAGAGAAAGAAACAGTGTTGGGCAGGCAGACACGCACATGTATTTATTTCCCCTCCCAGCAAAGACCATGAATCACACAAATCCCCACTGATATTATTAGCCGTTAACCCAGGCTGGGGTCTATTTGCAGACTTATTCTTCCATTTTTAGGAGGAAAAACACACAACAGGAGAGACTGAGCGAGGCCTAAAATAAGATGGAAAACAACGGGGTGATGGATCACCCGGAGACACCCGAGAAACGATGACTTCCGCGGCCGTGAGTTTGATTGTTTCCTTGAGAAGAAACGGTTACAGGAAGAGCGGGTGAGGGGAAGCGCAAAATGTACCCTTGAGGGGGAAATTAGTAAGAACCTTCCTTTATTTGTAGTTACATATATGCTCTCTGACTGCATATTATCCACATGCCTTTTCTCTCTCATTCCAACAGGGCTGATTTATCATCCCTCTGAAACATCTGCCTCACACCTACCTCGCCACATAGCTCAGTGGCACCCCATAGCACTAGCCAGGCCCCAACATCGCCAGCTGAAGAGTGTGTTTTTACTCCATAAACTGCTGTAATATTTCATGTCAGCTGGCACACGCTGCTCTGTGGGATACACAGTCTAAGGGCCTGTGGTCCCAAGTCCTGATTTCTGAGGTGAATAGGATTTTATTTTCTGTATAAAAATGACATGAGTGGTATTCTTACGTTGACCTCTCTGTATGCCGAGCTGCAGCTCATCTCATAGCTCTAAACTCGGGGTAAAAACTGTGACGTATCCGGCATTAGTCGGAGACTTGAACAAAACACACTTTGTGATGCATCACTGTACATAGATCTGATGTTTCAGTGGATTTGTCACATTTCACACATAAAGAACACAAATTAACAGAAGTGTCTCTGTAAGATGGCATTACTGTGAATTACATCTTAAGATGCTAAACTAAAAAGGGTTTTATATACTATAAAGGTTCTAACAACTTACAATCCGTACTCATGACATAGAATGTATGTTGCTGTTTCCACAGCATATGCTGCATGAGCACTTCTACACAAACCCGTGTACACTAAACGCTGTACTGTAGTATAGGCATTAGACACATTCACATTCACACGCTGTGCACACGCGCATGTGGATGCAAAGTGATGCAAAGACAGATGGATTTGTTAGCAGGCGCCCGAATGGACATCCATCACATGATTTCATGTCTCCCATTTCCAAGATTGAAATTCTGTGTGTGTGTGTGTGTGTGTGTGTGTGTGTGTGTGTGTGTGTGTGTGTGTGTGTGTGTGTGTGTGTGTTTTAGACTTTATACAAGGATGGGTGCTATCTGTATTTTACACGTGGGAGTGTTGTAAAAAGAGATCACTCTCCCTGCTTGTGTGTGTGTGTGTGTGTGTGTGTGTGTGTGTGTGTGTGTGTGTGCGCGTGTAATGGAGTGCATGCATGTAGTGTGTGTGCATATGTGTGTGTGTGTGTGTGTGTGTGTGTGTGTTTGTGTGTATCTGTGCCGAGTTGTCTCTCCATCCGTCATTGGCCCAGGGTGGAGAGGAGACTACTCGGAGCCCAGAAAGCAGGGGTCAAGTCCAGGCTTACTCAACCCCCACAGGCCCTCTCCTCCCCTTCCCTTCAACACCCCCCCCCCCCCCCCCCCCCCCCCCTCTCTCCACCACCAAGGGCCAGGGGTGGGTGGGTGTCTGGGGGCTGGTTGAGTTTGCGGAGGAGGGGGGAGGTGGTTGCTGAATGGAATGGGTGAAGAGAAGAGTTGATGAGAGGAGGAGGAGATCTATGAACAGTGAGGGAGCAATAAAAAAAAAAGGAGCAAAAGGGGAGGATTGAGAAATGGAAGGCTTGAGGATTATTCTCAGTGAAAAGGAGCAGATATACAAAGAGAGAGGCAGGGGGGACAGAGAGGGAGGCAGGGAGATAGGGAATCTGGATGAAGAGAGAGAGCAAAGTGTCAGCGGCTTCTTTCTTTTTGAAACAGGTAACCACGGTGAAACTCAAAAGACTCTTATAGGAATCAAAGACAAATTGAGAACATGTACTGGTATAATTTAAGATGATTATGGGATGTAATATGACAAGGGATAGAAAGATGGACCCAGCTCAGGTTTATTAATGCCTGTAGTATCATGAAGTCTTGGTGATTATTTTCAACATTTTCAAAATGACATGCTGTATTCTTTTTAGTGTTAAGCTATTATTGCTCTGCCAAATAGAGCCTGTTATTGTTGCTGCTGAAAATATAAGGTAATCAGCGTTTTCAAACATCTCCATTTTAGGGGGTTCCAAAAAATGTAGTTGTGGCAAACTGGCAAAAGTTGTGCCATATTTGTGTGGATGTTAAGATTGCTGCATCTAATTTCCCTGTGTCGTGTAATTTTTTCCCATTTTTTTTGTTATTGTTAAAGAAACCTATAAAAAGACCAAAACCAAGGAGCCTATTTAGAATTTTTAAATTGGCAAATTTGCCTCAAAGGAATGTATTTGTCCTGTCTCAATACTTTCTGACTTCCCTACCTGGTCTATCGCACTCAGTCGTCTCACTAATTTATAGTTTCCTCTTTAATAAGGTTAATTTATTTCCTAAATCATCTGGTCACTGCATTTTTTTTTTAAGTTACTAAAGCATGAGGAAATAGCGCATTTTTGGGGACTATTTTCAGTGGCGGATTAATCCGCATTTGGCGCTCTAGTGAGTATTTGTGGCAGCAGGACAGTGTGTGGGATTGGTCACAATAAACTACAGTGCGTGTGTTCATGGTGATGAAGGAACATGTAACCCACAGTAACAGAGTGGCTCATTGATTTGCTTTTAATGGAACTCTACTCAGAGGAAAAAGCTTTATCAGGCTTTGGAAAAATACACAATAGTAGGATACATTCATTGTTGGTTTCATCTTTTTTAAAGGGATTTGTTGACCAAAAGAAAAACATAGATATCATATCTGATTGCATCCAGGCATATCTTTTAAAACAGACTTTTGACACCTTAGAACCTCCACAACTGACACAGAGCAGTGATATCACACTCTGGGAATCAAGGTGGTACAGTAGCATGAAATCAAAAAGAAAAGCAGTTAAACTAGTAGTTAGTGAGTTGGTTTGTTCTGTACTTGGGTCATGGAAGAACATGTTTGCTGACACGCCTCCGCACACAGAGCAACAATGCCTGCTGATCCACTTCTACAGCTTCACCTCGCTGCACGGAGTCACAGAGAAGGACAAGCGAGCAGCCTGTCACATGCTGTATTCAAATATTCCCACCACTACTATTCGGTTTTACACAAACCTTCATATGGCTATTTATGA
>NW_027176816.1:16272013-16424513 GCF_023349555.1 Cebidichthys violaceus
CTTTGGACTAAATAAGCCTCCCTCTTGCTGTTTTAAGTTTATCCCCCTACTCTCTGTTTCTCCATTCCTCTTACCTTCATCTGTTTGGCTCTCCCTTGCCTTTCTCAGCTGCCATCTTTCTTTCCCTTTCTCTCTCTAACTTCTCAGTCCCTACCTTCATCCGTCTTGCTGGCTCATCTGTTCCTGTCTGCAGCTTCTGAATGTGCACTCTGGATAACCCGCGGAGCAGCCTCCCCTCCGCTTCCTGCGCTGGGATGCACCCTATTTATTTCGTTGATTTCCACAAGAGGAAAGAATGCGCGGACCAAAGACTGACTGGCTGCAGTGGGTTTAGCCAAGTCGAGTCGCAGGGTTACCCGGGGAGGGAGAGAGAAAAACAATTTGAAATTGAACTGAAGCCTCACACTCTTTTGCATGTTTTACTTCATTATTATTTTGTAAAGAAAGAAAACAGAAAATAAGAAAGACAGAAAAAATGAAGAAAAATAAATATTGGAGTTGGATATATAAGATCCGACCCAGAACCTTCTCTTTTGCGACGTATTTTTAATCGTCATTTGTTGGATTAGATGCTGATAAGTGGCGTTAAGACATGCTGAAATGTGTTTCATGAAACACGGTATGCCCATAAAACTGGTGCGCTGTTGATATACGCCTGCCCATGAGGTTACATTGTTGGGTTCTACTGGGCTCCACTGCAATACTTCAGGCAAGCAAGTGAAGGACAAACACACACACAAACACATTAGGGGACACGGGGATAAGGACCCACTCGACGTGGTCCCTGTGGTGAAGGGCCATGAAATGAACACAAAGGAACCAGCAGAAGTTTTTGTGTGATCATCCCCACCTGTCTTCCCCCTACTTCTTCTTCTTCTTCTTCTTCGTATATGTTTATGTACCTATACAAAATCTCTGGTATCTCTTAACACCCATTAACACATGCAGACAGATACATGTAAAGACACACACACACACACACACACACACACACACACACACACACACACACTTGCTTGCTGGCATCCCACCTCCTCTTCGCTGACACAGAAACAAAGGCTGATTGCTGCATTCTTCTCACACATCAGCTAAACGTACAGATAACTGTCTTTACAGCAGCCGAGACAAGCGGCTCGAACGCAAAGAAGAAATAAATAGTTCCAGCCAGCTCAGCCAGAACAAGAGACGGGGCAATCAAAAGTAATGGCCCAATCATGTCAAACGGTGTTTCATGATCATTAAGTTGGTTGCATGCCTGAAAGTTCACCAGCAACATAGGAGAGTCAGGCTTCTGGCTTTAGATAAAAGTATGACACTGGGGTCAACTTTTTTCGAAGTGCAAAATCAGTCAATGTTGTGGATTAGGGATCGGGGAAGAAAGTGCAATGCCAACACCGACACCACGCTGCCAGAGACCCAACCCGTATGGCTGGGCCCGCTGGAGGGAAGGGAGGCACAGGAGAACCAGAACCAGGACTGACTGGAGCATACTGTCAGACCCGTCAGTAAAATGAGAGGTTTTCTAAAGGGACTCTGGGGCTCGGAAACACTACTGCCTTTGTCCACGGGGACCGCAAAAATCCTCACCCGTTTCTGCTTTTGTAAATGGTTATGTCTCAGTGGATCTGGGGTTTTATTGAGCTGAGCACATTTCTGTGTCTATTAGAAATAATTTGAATTGTGTTGGCCTTATAATCCATCAGCACAGCTGCAGTGCTCTTCCCTCAGTTAGTGTTTTGATGGCGATGGTGGAGAGCTCTGTGTAACACGTAACTCCAAAACCTCCCATAGGTATTCAGTTGAGCCGATTCATTTTCATGCTCATACCAAGCAAACCCTTCGGTGACTGCTCATTTCCTTTTTTCATTCATTGTGTCTCTTAGCCAGGCGGGAAGCTCCGGTTCTGTCGAGTGAAGCCGATGCGGAAGTGTGTTAAAACTTGCATTCTCTCTACTGACCAGCAGGGGTTGCAAAAAGAAGTCAAATTGTATAGAAGTCTATGAAAAAATGACCCTAATTCTCTCTTGATTTATTACCTCAGTAAACATTGTAAACATGAGTTTATGGTCTCAATCTCTAGTTTCAAGTATTCTTCAATACAGCATGATGTTCATTTAGTAAATGGTCTATTTAGAGTCAAATAGACCATAAAGCAGAGTATGCTTTAGGGCAGGGCTACTGTGATTGACAGTTCACTGCCGCTACCAGAGTTGTATCCGGCGTCTCTATGTCACTCCTCCACATTACAAATATGGTAACTTTAGTTTGTCAGTTGCAAAAGAAACAATGTGGGGATGGAAAAATCGTCGAACTCCAGGCTTCATAACGGCAATCTACAAACCAATGGGTGACGTCACGATGACTATGTCTACTTCTTATATACAGTCCAGTCTCCAGTCAGACTCATGTATTTAGGTTTTCTCTTTCATTTTGTCTTTTGACTGTGGAAAGTGATAATTTTTCACCTTCACAAATAGAATTTTTTTTATAAAAAGTAATCAAACCTGAAAGTTTCAGAGTTCATCTTTAGAAAATAATATAACAGACATCCCACAGAAAACTGGTATTATACACAAGGGAACCACTTATTTTCTTTTGTGTTAGTTTGACTGAAGTTGAGCATATCCTGTATGTTAGAGAGATGAGACATATTATATAGACATGTACCCTAAGATCCAGCACAGCATGTGGTGATTGATTGGTACTATTAATGTCTATATGGGGTGAAGCATGACCAAAACGTGTGCAGGGCAGGGTGGAGAATACTCTGTGTAATCAGGGAGGTCGGGTATCAAAAAACAACTGTGTGTGTGTGTGTGTGTGTGTGTGTGTGTGTGTGTGTGTGTGTGTGTGTGTGTGCGTGCATGCTGGGATTCCTCATGCCTGTCTCATTGTCCTGGGTCCTGTAAGACAAAGGGTTAAGTAAATGTTTGGGGAAGATAAGGCCACTCACCGTGACAGGCAGCAGGCCCCACTGCCCAGGGGGACCCAGACCCAAATACATCACGCAGACACACACTCTCACACACACACACACACACACACACACACACACACACACACACACACACACGCACTCACTGTAAGTACATTCACACAAAGACACGTATTCTTTATAACAATCATCTCTCCCTCCTTCTCTCTTTAAGACCCACATTTATATCTGACCCCTGGGATTACCATTGTCTCCTCACCTAGTAAATCACCAAGTGAGTGTTTGGCGGTAACGTGCAGCTTGGTACGAGCCAGCGGTTGCAGGTTTGAACTTGGTGAAAGTGTTGGGGAGGTAGAAGCCCAGGGAAGTCACCGGGAAAACCTGTTGGCATTGTAGGATTCTGCAAGCCAGGGATACGTTGATGGTCCACGTTGTTTTTTTGTTTTGAATGTGGACATGTTTGCATTCGGGCCGAGCAAGCAAAATGAAATATGGAGAGGTCGTTATTGAAAGTAATTATATAGTCAAATAAGGAGTATAACAAGGAAGAATGTCCACTAAATGTTGGTCGGACAGGTTGGGATGGATCCAACAAACAGGACTTTCAACCAGGAGACCGCAGTTTGTGTCCCATGTGGAACCATAGTAGACGTTTAGCTTACACATGTTATGTAACATTGTTAAACTTTAAAGTCTGCTAAGGGCATTTGTTATTTAATTACACTTGTTACTTAATGTTACGTAAGAAAGTCTGCTTAAGATGGGTGTAATATATT
The DNA here is from genome assembly GCF_023349555.1 of Cebidichthys violaceus. Taxonomy (NCBI): domain Eukaryota; kingdom Metazoa; phylum Chordata; class Actinopteri; order Perciformes; family Stichaeidae; genus Cebidichthys; species Cebidichthys violaceus. Next base: position 16,275,725 of record NW_027176816.1, read on the forward strand.
TATGCTTGTTACGTTGTTACGCTTGTCACCTAAAGTTACGGAAGAAAGTCCACTAAGGGCGATTGTAATTTATTCGCGGTAGTAACGTTTTTAAGGTTGTTACGTGACGTTTTTATGTGATTTAAATACAAATCATCTTTTTTAGCATTAACCAAGACGTTTTGTTGCTTAAACCTAAGCAATTGTTTCACCACATTAACACGTGTCATTGTGCCTTTCTGTAAGCATGATAAGAGGCTGATATAAAACCTATTTATGAAGCGTATTTTTGATTCAGAAACATTAAACCTATCTCGTAGTCTGCAGAAACAGACAAATGCCAACATTCTTCTTGGCGATTGGATTGTGAAAGCCAGTTGGTTTCCGTCTCCAGCAGCAAGTCTGGCAAACACAACACACTCAATTCTGTTAGTTCCACTGATGGGGGTTTTAATGTTCAGAGAGAGAGAGAGAGAGCTCAGGCTTACGTCACAGCTCTCTGATAAGGTCTGCAAGGGGGCTGTGGGCTTAGAGTGTAGTGAAGGACTATGAATTCTTGAACTTTGATGTCTTTGATGAGCTAGTTGGAGAAATGTCTCCATAGTCTTTTTGTGGCTTAGGATTGTCCCAAGAGGTCAGTATAATACATTTACAAAGAAAACGTTGCTGTATCCCTTCTGTGTCTCGCTTCAATATTTTTCAGAGGACAATAGAGTTGAAAACTGTTCAATTCCAGATGTTATCCCACTGTAAATTATTTTTTGCTGATTTTGTGATATCATTAATGTTCTTCAACATATAAACTTTCTACAATATTATAGGTTTATGTTACGGTAAATCAGTTTAAACGTTTTAATATTCCTGAGAACATTTGTGTTTGCCTCAGTTTGGTAAAGCGGCTGATTCCAAACATTATGATATGAATGTGCCTTAGACGTTGTTAAAATGGAGAAGAAGATTTTGGAAACTTGTGAATCATAATCATTTTGCATAATCAGTAACAAGAGTACTGTCAGCAAACTATGATTTTCACATCTAGAAAATGCAACACATTACATTGTTAGCATTGCATTCTTTTCTAAGAAAGTAAGTCCTCCCCAGCCAACAACCAGAATTCAATGTAGACTTAGCATTGGTCTCATGATATCTTCCAAATGTCATCTTCAGTTCTCTACAGCTGTACTGTCTGTGAGTGTGACAGGCAGCGGATGGAGACCTCATCAGCCACCAGTTGGAGTCGGTGAGGAGCCATAGTTCATTTTTACCCCAGGGCCCTGTATCAGGTTAATCAAGTGCTAATTCAGAAATAACATTCAGATGAATTTACAAATCATTTGCTATACATAACAGTCACAATTGTCAACTAAGACACTTTCAGGTGAGAAACAAAGGGATGTTTCTATTGCCATTTGCTACAGCTTGATGATTTATAACTGAGAATAGGAGTACTTGTTCTCAGGGCTCTTTGGTCACTGAAGAGTATAGAAGCTATTTCTGCCAGAATAAGAAAGAAAAGGAACTGTTGTGAACGATAGAAATAAAAATTGCCTGCATTTGTAAGCTGCATTTATCAAAGCCACCCTTCGCTTGGCTTTTAATGGCTGTCTCAGTGATGTACGGGCCTCCTGCAACGAAGCGGGACATTTTGGTATATGTAGAGACGTTTGGTTTTTGTAACAAATTAGCCGTTCGAGTAAACAGCAATGCGGCAGAAATGTAGAGCCGTCAAACAATTTACGAACCCCCATTCTTTCTTAATATCCACAGAGTGAGAGAACAGTAGCTGAGGGGGAACAACCTCATATGCAAAGAGAGCACTGAACAAGGAGCTGTTAGTAAGTTTGGTAACATATTCACAAACTTGAGCCAAACAGAACTTGCTAATAATTTTAGGATTTGTTTAAATTTGCTTGAGTTATTAGATAATTTATCCACAGTTAAATAAGTTGTTGATGATGGAAGGTCCACTACCCTTTTTGAAGTTGCAATTTTAATACAAATCACAATGTTTCAATAGCTTCAACAAAGTGCTTATTTGAATCCAAACCATGATTTTGCCTAAAACTAAACATTGTGCCTAACCAAACATTAACCATTGCATTGTCACATCATAAAGCACATTTATTTTTGTACAGTGATTTGTAACATTTTTGGTAGACACTAACAAAACAAATAATTCAATCAGAAAGCGTTTTTGTGTGTTGTTCCACAGGGTATGGACAAAACAAGGTATTTAATGTGAGATCATCTTTGATGAACTTTGATCTGTGAATTTGCGCCTTTGACCAATTGCAAGCCGTCTTGACAATGTTGACCTTTGAGTTGAAGCAAAGAGCCAGAGAGTTCAAAATTGGGAGGAAAAAAGCTTTTGTAGCTTAGCTTTGTTGCACCATCTACTTTTATTTAACCTCCTCTACTCCAAAAAGAGCGGAATGTTTTTGCAGACAGTTAGGAGATAGGAGTCAATGCTACAAAAAGGTCTTTCCTGTTAGCAACAAAGCATACGCTTGCTTACCGTTATTTATCAAGCAACTTTATCAAGCTCAGAGAGCTTTAATTCCCTTTTCAATAAAACGTTTTCATGGATAAAAATATGTTTGAGCAAAATACCAACAAGGAGTTAAAATGAACAGTACAGAGAAAATACGAAGAAGCCCGGGGAGCTATTGCAATTAGCGCTAGCATATTCCCAGCCGGCTAGCAGGTTTCTCGCCACTTACACTAGTTGATCCACTAGCCCTGCAAAACTTAAATTTAAACTTTATTAGAGTCGTCATTATACATTTTTTACATATACATGCAATTTGACCTCTGCATTTAACCCATCCCTAGCATATTGGGAGCAGAGGGCTGCTGAGAAGCGCCCGGGGAGCGTTTAGGGGTTTAGTGTCTTGCTCAGGGACACTTCGGCACAGGACTTGTTGCATCTGTCTCTACCCAGCCACGGCCGCCAAGCAGTCGCTACGCCACCGAGCTTCATATATTTCGTGAAGACATGCGAATGGGTTTTCTATAGAGTTTTACTGAAACCTGATGATTGCCCTTGACTAATGGCTGACGATGTTCTATGAATTATTGTAGAAACATTGTTGAAGTGGTCCCAGTTGTCCAAACCAATAACACAAATCATCTGCATCAATTGACACCCATTTTCTCCCGGACCATCTAGTCACCTCACAGATAATCTTTCTTTGCAGACTATGAGCTCATGATGTCACCCCCTCCCGCACCCCCCCATCTCAATAACACAACTCCTTGTAACAATGGAGGGCAGCAGAAGAGAAGCAGAAAGTTGCATCAAACAATGCCACCCACTCTCTATGGAACCGCTACAGACTCGCTCATTAGTGACCACTGATCGGTGAAGATTGGGAGTTTGTAGGGGTAATAATAAGCTGAAAGGGCCTCTCCTCCTCCTCCTTCTCCTCCTCCTCTCTCTTTTACTTTGCTCTCTCCCTCTCTGTCCGTCTCTCCCTCGCTCTCCCTGCCTGCTGGGCTTTATCAGCGGTCCTGGTCAATGTCCTACTGTCATGTCTTGATGTGATTTATGTCACGGGCTGTGAAGTCGACTTATCTCCCTCCTCTCCCAGTTCTCTCCCCCTCCCCTCCTCCAGCTTCCCCACCTCCTCCACCGCCCTACAGAGGGGTTGGCTCCCTCTGTCTCAGCCAGCCTGGCTCCTCCAAGCAGGAACAGGGAGGAGAGATTTATGTGGGGGAAGGTGGGGGGAGGTGTCAGACAGTGGAGGTGTGAGGGGAAAATTATTTGCCAGACATTCACCTGTCCTGTAAATTATGGATATTACCAAAGTCTGTACTACTACATGTTAAAGAAGTTGTACTGTACACAACCTATAGTGTCTCCAGAGGGAGCTGCGAGAAATCTGACAAGTTACCTCAAGTGATGTCACTTGAGTCAGTTTGGTTGGAGCTGGAGACAGTGTACAAGTCGGTGGAATAAAAAAGAAGTGAGGTTACCTGACCTAAGTAGCCCGCTCCTCATATCCTGCTTGAGGCTAAAAGCTACGTTAACCGCTAGTTGCATAACACAGCAGAATCATCAAACATCTAACTGTCCAACAAAAATATAGGAATTAAGTGCTACAAAGGTGGAGTACTATTACAATTCCGGTCTGGGTCGATTTGGCGCTACATCCAACAAATGTACCTGATTTTTCCATGTCTCCCCTGCAAAAATAAAAAATGATTTGTCAACTGTCAAGAAAGTGACCAAAATAACTGTCATCAAGTTTTCTGAAAGCAGCACTAAACCTCAGTAACAAATGCATTGTGATTATGTGGCTGCTTTACATTAAAAGCCACCCTGAGTTTCATCAGTAGAACACTTTTAATGTGAAGGAGCAGCAGAAAATGTTAACATGAGCGGTAACGTAAATGTAACTCTCAACTACAGGCTTTAAAAAATGATTTCTGAACAGCGTTTAACCCATTCATGTGTGTGTGTTTGTGTGTTTACGTTGTGGGGACCTAAATCTTTTTGCCACATTGTGGGGACTCTTCTTCCTTTTGGGGACAAAACACATTTTAAGGTGAAGACTTGGTTTAAGGTAAAGGTTAGGATTAGGCTGGTAGTAGTTATGGTTAGCATTAGGCTAAGTCTCCAGAGAATGAATGTATTTCAATTTAATGTCCTCTAAACCCATTGTTTCCCCAACTTTTTTTTCTGGGGACCCACTATTTGTAAATGACAAACACTAATGACCCAATTCACAATAGGCCTTATCTATGGATTTAGAGAAAAGTGAATGCGTGCGTAAATTAGTGTCTCTGCCATTTCCACATCCCCTTATATTATCTTGAACAAGTAAACCATCCATTTCAAACATATTCACATTGTGTCATACTTTATAGTCTTAAGTACGCTACAACTATCAGAAAAATACGAAGATGCAGGCTCCCTCACGTGGCACAAAGGTGGACTGCAGACATAAATGTTAAGTAAAAGACGATGGAAGAATTTCTGCTAACTTATTCAGTGACCCAAATAGAATCTCCTACGACCCACTATTGGGTCCTGACCCAGTCTTTGGGAATAACTGCTCTACAGTGAAGGAAACGTGACTGTGTGTGTGTGTGTGTGTGTGTTTTCTCATCCCTCCACGTTTCCCATCCTCATGCCTCTCCTTTCTGCGGCCTTTGATGTGCTTTTAAAGTGGCCGCGCTCTCTCTGCTTTCCCTCTCACTTGACAATTGTTTATTGGTTTTGAAATGGGCTTAGAGGACCATACGTGTCTCTCAATGGCATACTTAAAGAGAGAATAACTGACTTTGAAACAAAGAGAGAGTCAAATGATAGGAAGTGGAGGAGAGGCAAAAAAAAATGAAGAAGCAATGCAGAAAACTCTTTAGGGTTTTTATGGTGCGGTTTGCTAGTTGGACATGACAAAGGAATGGCTGAAAAGGATGCACATAGAGCAAGAGAAGAGAGAAGGAAGAGAAAGCAATGTGAAAGAGAGAAAAGGAAGAGGAGAAAAAAGACAGACATACAAGGAGAGAGAATGGGCGAGAGCGATGCCAGACCACCCAGGTGTCCTGCTCTCCGCTGCAGAAAGATGGATCGGTTTCTGGTGGGTCCACTGCCAGCTTCAGGTTTGATCCTGTGACTCAGCATCCACAGCACCGTGACTCTAGCCCGGATCAGATGGTTAACATGTACATTGTGTCCTTATGGTCGAATCCAGCGCATGCATCTCTTCTATTCATTGCTCTTGCTCCCAGAAATGCACAGTCCTGCACAGCGAAGCCATGCCATGAAAAGATGTTTATGGAGTTCAGCTGGAACAAGCTCCTTCTTAAGTTGCTTTATTCAAACCTATTTCCTGATTTTTCAGTTTTTATCTTTTGTCCCTCTGCCATTTGGGTAAACACGGAGCAGGAATGTGCCACTTTGGTTTGAGTGTCTACCTCCTTGCCTGATAAGTGTGCGTTGCATTCGAAACACACACAGAGTCAATCAAGAGTTTGTTTTGTCTCACATTCCCGATTCAGTAAGTATGAGAATGAATAAAATTCAAAGCAGAGCTGTCAAGCCTCAAAAACGCCGGATTCCGTATTTCCCATAATGCAACCCAAGCCCAGTAATGACATCCAACAGGACCTTTTTCACAGGAATTTAAACGTGTCATTGCAGGATATGCACAGGTGTAATTAGTTACATGAATTATGGCTCTGTTCAACGTAAGTGGGTCAGGGCCCTGGTACTGTGCCTGCTGGCTCACTGGATTGACTGAGACTCACTAAATAGAATGGGGCCATAATTAATTTGATCAATTACACCTGTGTTTACCCTGCTAACCCTGACATGCACAGCCCTTTGAAAGTGAAAGGAATAAGAGTACCATGTGGCAAATGCTTAAAGTTGTGTTGGTTTTAGCCCTCAACTGATGCATTTAGTCTCTCTGGGCTGGTGGTGATAAGTTTACCTAAAAGATTTGGATATTTTCATTGATTAATATATCTTTTTTAATCGTTTTTTTCCCCCAGTAATCAACACCATCATGCCAAGACAGTAAACAAAACTTTTCTCTGTCTCTGGTTAACACCAGACACTATTGTTGCGCCTGTTACGCCCGTTACTGTTACACCCACTACTGTCCCTCGTACAACAACTGCAGGTAGGCAACGATACGTGAATTAGCAACAATAATAGCAATATATGTGTGGGCAGTAGTGGCCTAAAGGCTAGCGAAGTGTGAATGTGATCAGGAAGTTCCTGAAAAAAGAGAGCATTGCTCTCAGCGTATTCCCCCTGTACAAATAATATTGAAAAAAATGATTACTACTATTATATTTATATATTTATATATTTTACAGTGCAGAGTGCAAATTAAAAATGTAAGTGAAAATGTATTGTTAGGGTATTATTTACTTAATTCAGCAGCAGTCTAAATGAAGATAGAGGAATTATTCCAATGATAAATATCTACTATTTGCAGTAGTAGTCATAAATGATTAAAGTAAACTTTAGGTAAACCCGGCACACCCACACAGGTGTTTTCACTTATTCAGGCTGATTAGACCTCTGCTCTGGTTTAAGTTGGGTGCAGCTATACCACAGTACATGAACCAATAAGTCTGATCAATGTCTAAGTTGTCCTGCCCTTACAGGTGCAATAAAACCTAAAAGTGTAAAGGAGATGTCAATCAAGCACAGTCTGTAGATGCCCATGCAGTCCCGAGCCAACACAAAATCAGGTAAAAATAAGTGTCTCATGTGTGGGCAGAGCAACCCAAGTTTACACCATCATCTGTTCAATCTGGCATCGTGATTGGCTTTTTAGCTACGATTTACGTGAGGCGAGCCGATTGCCTCTTACTCCACCATTCAGAGGTTAAAATCAAGAAACTGTAACCTCTTATTTTACTCATCCTTCTTCCTTGAACATCCTTCTTCCTCCACTTTCTCCTCTCATCCCCTCTCTGAGCTACACCCCTCACTTTCGCCTCCTCATCGTACCTTTTCCCTCTCGTTGCCCTTCCTATCCGACTCCGCCGTCCAGCCTTTCCCCCGATCTCTCTTTACTTCCCATTCCTCTTCCCTGCCATCCTCTACAGGTCCTTCCACCGATCATTTTTCAGCGGGCGGCTGTCCCTTATTGGCCCCTGAAAAGGCTAAGAAAACAGTGTGATGTGGGATTCTCATAGGACTAGATGGTGTAATTGCCTAATTGCTTTTTTTTTCTTTCTCTCCCGACAGGGGGTTCTGCTTTCTGTCAGGCAGGCAGGAGCCCATAAACACTGACCGGCTATTCCCAGCATCTCCCTCAATGTCACAATCTTGTGCGGTTTGATTGGCTCAACTCCGCGCCAGGACCTATCGCTCATTGGCTCCTCCCAGGATGAATGGCCATGCTGACAGCCAATGGGGCCACAGCGGGGTGAGAAGGGGGAGCAAGAGAGTAAACAGCATTTTTCCTGGAGTCAGGGACACGCAGGGCTCCTCTTTGTTGGGAATTCCATGCAATGTTTCCAGTTTTGGTTCCCAGGAGACCTAAAGGTGTTCAGCACTGTAACTCAACAATATGATGGGTTAAAAACTGGTGACAGCAGCAAGGAGTTGTATGCATCTGAGGCTGGTTCACTCGTGCACAAGAGTTCAATGTTTTAGGGGCATTTTCAGTAACAATTACTCCTTCAACTTTACAGAAGACAAGGGGGGGATTGGAAGTTGCAGGGTGTTACATGAAGGCTGCGGCCTAGAAACAGGGCATAAATCAGGGCAACGTCTTTCTATCTCGCTCCTCCAAGCGCTCCCTCCACTCGCGCACACTCACTCCATCCAAGGCCAAGCAATCTGTTTGCTGAAGCTGAGTGAGAGAGGAGCTCGCGGTATGAGGAGGAAGAGAAGAATGCTTAATGTTGGTCATCTCAAAACCATCCCTTACCCCTCCTCTCTCGGTCTGTCTTCAGTCCATTAGTCTGGGTGGAGAAAAAAAAACATGTGACCCATAGTTTCTGTCTCTTTCAGAACCCTCTGTCCATCTCTATTAGCCAGAATGAAGACGGATGTGATCATTGCGAATGTTTTCGCATGGCCATAATTTTTTTTAAACCGTTACATCAGTGATGGCGTGTCGAGTGCGCGTAACTGAAAACGGAGTCAGGTAGTGACGGAAGGAGAGAAAATGTGAAACAGGAATAGACTGAGAGAGAGGGGGAGAAAAACACGGTAGCATTGCACTTTTTATCAGCAGAGCCACACACACTAATCTGAGGGAGGAAGCCTGCAGGCGTCCTGTCATGGAGGCAAAACGCACACAGGAAACAAGCCGGTACAGACAGGAAGCCGGCGGCAACACAGCAACGGGGCTCGCACGGTCCCCCGCAACAACGGCGTCTTATTGTAGACCACTGATACACAAACAAACAAATCAACTCAAAGACGGGTGTGCGTCTCTCTGTCTGTCTGCGTGAAAGTGTATACAGTCAAAGATAGCAGGCCTGGTGACTGGAGAGTGTTAACACTAAAGAAGTGGAGTAGATTTTGAGAGTGGGACCTGAACTTTTAACCAGAAGTGCATCTCTGTTTATTTCAAAGAACATCAATTAAATTCACTAAAGATATAGATGTGTGTCAGACAATGACGTTTGGTTTGCAGACTCATAAACATAATAATGCTATAAATCCATGAAGAAGTAATACAGTATACCTATCGCCCAATGTCAGCTGGACCTTCTTAAGAATGAGCGGGTACAAATTGAAGAGACCCCAATGCTGCATTCACACTACCAGCGACACAGCAACATCTTCAAGTCATTTTTTAACGGAAGCCGATGACATGAAGTCACAAACTGGAGTTTACTAACTTCAAAGATAATTGGTTTATAATTCTTCAAAGACTTATTTATAGGAATAGTTTGACTTCGGCTTCAAGCTATCAGAATCAGAATCTGCTTTTTGGCTATGTATGCGTACGCAATTTGACTCCGGTTTACACATTGCTCTCAACATACATACATATATACAAATAAATAAGAAAAATATAAAAACAAGGACATTAAAGACAACAAAGTAGAATAGAGAAACTAAGCATAAACATTTAACTATGTACAATATGAATATAAATATGAATGTAAACAACAACAACAAGGACAATGAACAATGTGTTTCAGCATCCTGTGAGGAGCTACAGGGCAGCAGGTGGGGTTTAGGTGTTTGTGACGCAACACGGAGAGGCGACTTTTGGCAAATATTTTGCATCAAAACTATTCCTACCAGCAGCATTGCAAATTTGTGACACTTTTTCAATGAAAGGTTCCTGCAGGCAGAGGACCAACTACTGGAATCGTAATGACCCAGAGCAGAGTCTGGCAGTCTATCTGAGTTCGATTGCTATATAGCCTCAGCTATTGTAAGATATTTTCCTTTTGGTGAATTTGAGTTCCCTCTGGTAAACAGTTAGTGTAAATGTCTCTGGCTTTTATTGTGAAAGGCAAGAACTAAAGTAGTGGCTCTGGTCTGCGTTGAAAGGGGTAGTAAAGTTTACTGTCTTGGTGCAGACAACAGAGCTTCCGTGTTGTTGAACATTATAGCATACGTTTTGGATATCTTCGTTTCTATTGGTTGATGCATTTATTCATGGCGCAAAAGCTCCGAAAAATGGACCCTGATCAGAAAAAAAACCTGTCGGTTTTTCGGTTATATTTGCAATTTGTGTGAATATAAAAAACAATATATTGACGTGTGTAAAGGCCTTCAGAGAGCTTGCACAAGTTTGTATGTGTGTGTGTGTGTGTGTGTGTGTGAGAGTGTGTGTCTGTGTTCAACAGAGAGCTAACAAGGAAGGACCTTGAGATACCCTAAAACTCTTCGGTTCTTTCCTTTATTGTTACTGTACACACTGACTCTATTGATAACCACATACTGTATGATAAAAACAAAGATCACCCTCACACACACACACACACACACACACACACACGCACACACACACACACACACAAACATGCATGTCAAGATCTGTTGTTTAGTACACAGTAAATTTGGCAGTGTCAATTTAACACTTAAGAGTACATTTTAACACTAATTCAGTGAACATATGGTCCTTAGCTACAGAGTGTTAAAGTTACACTGGAATCGGCCGATACCGAGTACCGATCCAATACCACTGTGAAATGAATCAGCTGTATGCCTCACTGTGGAACTGGTCCTCAAATGACTTATAGTGATACATTTTCAGAGTCAATTTAACTCTGGTTAGAGTTAATATGTTACACTACACCACACTGAGAAGTGTCACTCAGATTGTACACTGATGTAAATAACACTTGTAGTGTTATTTCAATTTGACACTAGGTCTTTTTTAGTGTTAATAAAAGTTAACTCTAATTAAGCTACTCCTCATGAGTGTTAGACTTACTTGACACTAAGTGTTGACAGTATTGATTTTTAACTGACTCCTGCCAGTGTTAAAAAAAATTTACATGTAAATGTACATTTTTTTTAATAAAATAAACTCTACAACATAATAACCTTTAAGTGCATTTTCTACTTTACTATGTCCAGCTAAGACAGTTAACACAGTAGAACTAAAAATGTTTGCAGGGGAAAAAACAACAAACACCATTAAATCCATTTATAAAAATAACAATCATATACATTTGTCATTACCTTGTAACTCCCATTTGTGCTACATTGTGCAACAATAAAAAGTATTATATCTGTATCTATTATATCTTTGTTTAAATACCAAATTGTGCAGTAAGATTCAATATTGGAATTTTTTATTTACCACATCTTCTATTCCATCAGGTGTTCAAATAATATTTTTAAAGAGATTCACAGATTTTCAACCTTATGTGTGAAAAATGTCTGCAGTTGGAGATATAATCTGTGCCCATGTGGTAGTATACATGTCAAATGATGTTGCTGATGCTGAAAGAACGACACAACAGTTGAAAAGCAATGACACTTTTATAACCATTGCTAAATTCCAAAACATAACCCGTAGGAAAATACAAAAAACATAAGCAAATTTGTCAGTTACAACTTTTTGAAGTTCGAGTACATCGGTTTCTTCTGTTTTCAAATCTGACACCAAGAACTTTTTCGACAGGTTCAACAGTTCTTTTCAAAATACAAGTTTCGTTTTGATTCAGAATTTAGTGACTTAAAAGGGTTTTCAATCTTTTCAAAAGTTTGTTCAATTTTAGATTTTACACTGGTATCCTGAGAAGATAAGCATTTCAAAGCTGCATCTTTAGCTTGACTCTGTACTTCCAGTACTACTTCTTCCATGTTTGATACTAAACTATCTAAAGTAGACTGGCCTACACCAGCAACCTGAAGCTGTGCAATAGCAGATGCACACATATCACGAATACTCTTGTTGGATACTTGCGGGACTTGAGAGCTACAGGCTGCTGCTTCAAAATCTTGTGACTGAGAATTATCTGCAACAACATCCCTGTCTACAATATCATCAGCTTCGACTTCATGCTCAATTTCCTTAGCATGTTTGGTGTTTAAATGTTTCCTGAAGCCCGAAAAGGTACCAAAAACATGGCAACATCCTGCCTGAGCACATTTCAGGCGAAGCAATTTACCAGGGCAGAAACCATGAATCAATCGCATATGCCTCACAAGCATGTTGGTACTCACAAAATGAGTTTGGCAAACAAAACAAATCACCCCCATCATATGATATAAGATTGGGTGAAATGAGAAACTCACTCACAATATCCAAAAAAACAGTACAAATGCGTTTATAGATAAGCCTACTGAGTTATTGCCCACCCTGTGTGTCAATGTATGTATTAACTACTGTAGAAGTCTAGCCCGAATCTCTGCAACACATAAACTCTCCTGGACCATGCCGATATCGATGTTGTACACAGTTGCCTGTACGAAGGTGTACATATTTTGGAGCAGCTGACTGTACATGGTACCAAATACAAAGTGCGCCTTAAATAGTTCATCAAAAGCACCAAGAGAACTAGTTGACTTGCATGGTATGACCTGCTTGTCCATAACAATGAAGAATTCATGGATGGTGCACCTCTTCATCCCAACAGCAAGTAGATAGGGCTGAGTGGTGCTGTTGATGGTATCAACATGTTCCTGGATGCTTGTTCCACTCTGAGAGTAAAAGGATGTGCAAAAGTTAAACATTGAAAAGCACAGATAATTCATTATATTTTCATTATGGTGAAATTAATAATTTCACCATAAAAACCTTAGTTGTTAGTTCCATGGTTGTCTGCACAACTTAATATCAAGCAAGACTTCCTGGATTCTGCTGTCATTATATGCACCCTATTTGTTTCAAAACGGAAAAAAACAACCCCTTTGACATCGCTATAATAAATCCCTACAATACAAACCTTCTTGAACACAACAAGATGCTTTTCAGCCTGGGTTGCGGACACCTTGCCCGGTCTTTTCCGACCTTGGGCTGAGGGAGGAATCAGGTGGAGGTGGAGGATAATGGAAGAAATATCACTGTCCCACCCTATACACAGAAACAAGAAAGCTAAATGTTATATAATGGTACTATAATCTTACAATTTAAAAACACCATTTCTTTAAAGCTACAGCTGAACCAACAAAAATTGACACAGGAAAAAGTCAATGACCTTGGCAGCTACATCTTCTCCAAAAGGAATTATTATCTATAACACAAAATACTTTTGTATTTGGGTTTTTATAATCCCAATCAGCATTTGTCCAATTGCAAATTTAAAGTAACTGGACTGTGTGGAGCCCCTATGGCACGCAGGCATAAATAATTTTGACGTGTGTAAACAAAGACCTAATTTATAGAAATTGTTACCTACCATCACTGAACCGTAGCACAGAATGGGGAAATCTGAAAAACAAAGTAGAGACAATCCGTGTTATTAAAAGGAATAAAAGTAAAATAATATTTAACTTATATCCAGGAATGATAGAATTTAACAAAATACACAAAAAGACAGTAAGATGAGAGTGGCCAAATCAGTGTCTTGTCTTTCTGAAAATATCAGATCAGATGACTCAATTAGGCTCATTAGGAGATAAGGCTCTGATGTTTCATCATTATTTGTTGATTTAACAAAAGGTGAAACATTCCATCAGCCATGTCCACATGAAATATAGTATTTTGTCCTTTTTTTCTCTGTGCATATTTTGGTATCTACTTTTCTCTCTCTTCATCAGGCTACATGAATATGACACCGTTTAAACGCCATTAGCTTGCATATTTACATTAGACAGATAGCAGAAGTAGTAGTAGTAGTTGTTTTGAAGTATGATTGTGTGTATACTATGAAATGTACTGCTGTCATCACGCTTCCATCCTGACTTCAGCACACTGCACTGAGTTCTGTTAATTCATCTGTAAATATTACCTGCTAGCTGGTGCTATCTGAAAGCCATACTCACGCAGTAGCTCCAAACAGTATTCTACTCTCTTAAAATTCACTTCCCCTGGTTAACGTAACTGTCTCTCTGCTGTGCACTGATTTACCCACGTGTGCGCGTTCTAATTGGTCACGGAGTTTCAGTTCTAGCACAGGTAGCATGGAGAGGTTGCAGCATGATACTAAAATGCACTGCAACGTCAGAGGGTGCTGCTGTAAGTGCGTTAACGTCGGTGCTTCAGTTATCAATATTACAGGCTTTAATTATTTAGCTTTAATAGCGAGTTTCGGAAACCCTACCAATCAAAACCCCGGGAGGAGTTTTTCAATAACAACAACAGTAAAGTCACGTTGTCTTTACCTTATGAGATGACAGGGTCATGTTAACACTGACGATCTTTTGCTAAACACACATTAGAAAGGACTGACAGAAATTAAACAGCAATGTAACACTCACGTTACTTTGAAAAGTGTTTATTCAGTTTAACTAGCCAAAAAAGAAGCGGTTATATGCAGTAAATAATTAATACGAAACTAATTTGGAAAGTTAATCCTAGGAGTGTCCGAAGGTTTGTCCTAGATAATGTCACTAATGATAGCTAGTTGAACACATGCAGTCTTTGCTATTTTATTGTCATCTATGGTCATTAAAAATGATAAAACACCGTCATTCCTTCACATTGACCTCGCTTCCCCACATTGTCGAGTTTAACGTTAGCTCGTTAGCCTTACTTGGTCATTGATGTTGCTTACACATTTAGGCTAACGTTAGCTTTCAACTCGGTCACGTTAGCCCTCTGCAAATCGGTATTTCAAGAGTTCACGTCTATGTAAGTTGAATAACAATATAATCTTAGTCTAAAATACTGTGTCTGCTGAAATGTTAAAATTTGGTATAAGTGATTTAAAACAACATACTGAAGTCTTTTTGGTGAAACTCATGGTCCGGTTGAAAATGAGAAGGAGGTGGGGTGGGGTTTTCCAAAGTACAGAGTTATTTCCAGAGTACAGAGTTCTTTCCAAGTTCTTTCCAGAATACACTACGTCTTGTAGCAGTGAACAATTACATCAACACTGGGGGGCGTTTTACTCTTGCTTTTGTTGTAATAACTCTGAAAGAGTAAATTTATTTTAACACTGTATATTTAACACTAACATTTTTAACTCTAATTATTTTCACCAACACTGGCGGCTATATTGGTAGTAATTACTCTTGCTGTTGTAGGAATAACTCTGATAGAGTTAATATACTTTGACACTGGAGAATTTACTGTGTACCATATAACTGAAGATAGACTCACCCTGTAAACACACACACACACACACACACACACACACACCTGTGTACACACAGGTACACATTCACCATGCAGCTCAGTAATTGGCACTTTCTTCCCCTTTTTTCCTCTCTCCTCTTCTGTCTTATTATCCCACACTGTCCCTCTCATCTCAGCCTGTTGGGTCTCTCTCCTCCTCCGTCTTGCTGGGGTTTGAAATATTTATCCTACCTCTCCACTTGTTTGAAGTCCCAGGTTTATTCATCGCTTTGGGTGGCCCGGGCTGCGCTGCCAATTCTGGATGCTCTCAGGCTTGACTATATAGAGAGGACACTATTATTCTCAGTCACATTAATATGCACCTACATCAGTGCTTTTTACTGTTCAGCATGCAATGCAACAGGACCGACATTTGTATTTTGTACGGTTGGGTGGTAGCATTGCATTTATCAGCAAGGTGGTAACTATTCCTCAAATTCCTTTTCTGGTTTTCCATCAGCCAAAAGCTGTCTGGTACCTGCCACAGTTTTTAACCCGTTTTAAATACCCAAGCTACCTTCAATAGCGGCCAAAACATTTTTTTTATCCCCCTCAAGCACAATTTTTAACCCGAAATGGTAGCTTGTAAACAGTTGTTGGTGGCACCCTATCCTGATGATAGAAGTTATTTATTCATAAAGCAGCAATTACTTCAATACAAAGACAAATACAGTGTTTTGATATACTTTGGGGTGGTGTTGTTTTTTATGGCTTGCTTGATAGCAAACAGTTGCCTGAAGACACAAAGATTATATCCGACTCAGTGCCAATGCAGTAAGTCTCTATATGTATAGCGAGGAAGAAAATAACCTACAGTAACCTGAGAAAATTATACCATTCGGCTTTTTATCAATTAAAATATATGTATATTTCTTTCCCCCTGAGATTGGCAGCACTGGCAACGATTTAGTATTTTAATGTTAATATGGAACAATAATGAACCATTACAGCTTCTCTAATCAATATTTTAAGATGGAACAAATGACTACATGTGTGAGAGGTGTTGCTCGTAGGAATGAAGCCACAGATGTTCAACCAACTCTGCAGCTCCCCTCAGCTCTACAGACGTCAGACTTTAGCATCTTTTAGCTCATTGTTTTGGATTTGCAATCTCACTGCTCTTTTCAGCAGCCAGCGGTGACAGGCAGCTATTTTCAGTGAAAAAATTAACCTAAAGGCAGACCGCTAAACGTTTGCAACTAGCTGGTGAACATAGTGGAGCAAGCTAAAGAGACAGTTATTTTCCTTTGCAGTGGTGGCGACCAAAAGCAGAGCTAAAAGGAGATTGAGTATTTGACTTACATTCATCAGATGGCCAGAAACATGACTTCAAATGAGTGATAATGTTGCTCCGAGTCTGCTGGACGTTTGCTAACACATTAGCCAAACTTTATGAGGTGATAACATCATTGTCGTGTTGCACTAGTTTCCCGTGCCCTCAAGTGGACAAAAACAAAAATCAGTTAATGTAGCTTTGATGGGGACATATGAAAAACTCAATTTGTCAGTGCTTGCACACATACATTTAGGTAGGCGGCCTAGATCAGAAAACATGTGATTGAACAAGTCTTTCAAGTAAAAGGCAGTAAATGACATGATACAATGTGATCATCACATTTATTTATCATGTGTATGTAAACCTGCATACAACAAGACGCCCAACAGGCTAACAATTCATGGAACAAATCAAGCTAATACAAGAACAAATTTAAAGTCTCAAATCAGGCTTACTAACACAAAAATAACTAATAATTAGATTTTACTACAGGAAAAAAAGGAGGGACTCTCAAAGAAAGTGAAAAAAAAATGAAAATTTGGTAAATAAATATGTGGTAGTAAAATATATAAATTCAAAATAATAAGTTTCAAATTAAATAAACTAAATAGAATTTAAATGCAGTGCAAATGAAAGTGTAGCCTTATAATCTACGAATTATATGCTTCAGCAGTCTTCATTTTTGCAGAACCAGAAGTTGTTCTTCATATCTGTGACAAATGAACAATAACAACAGTCACAACAGTCCACACACTGGGCTCTCGGCTCTGCCTCATTACTTCCGTTCACAAAGCCGAACTTAATGAAGTCACGATTGTAAATTTAGACTTTTGGGGGGGGTTGGCACCACTTTCGTCTTCATTTTTGCATTTGCATTTGCAATCGCATTGTTATGCACAAAATTCAATAATGAATTAAAAAGTAGTGTATTGCGCACTTTTATTCTAAAAGTACTGTTATATGAACAAAAGTGCAATACAATTTGGTTTGCAAACACTTAAACAAGGTGCTTTTTAACAGCAGTATTCCCTTTAGCAGTTAAAATACAGTTATAATGATTCTGATAATAGATATTCAGCCGGTGTTCACAACTTTATTTTCATGTGTAATAGATGTAGTTTGAAATATACACCTTGAAAACTGTAAACCTATCTACTTCTTTATTTATGTTTGTTAAATTCTCAGTAGTGATAACTAAATAATATGCTTATTATACATATTCCAAACAAAACAACTTTAAAACATCTAAAAAAATAATGAATCATTTCTATTTTTGCTTTTTTGGCCAGACACATATGCAACGCTGATTAGCGTGTAATATGTGTGGTATTTGTTATAAATGTACGTTGGTACATAAAGGGTGATAAGAAGCTGTACAGGGATTTAGGACCCAGGGGAATGTAGGTGAAGGATTGGAACCTGGAGGGAGTCTGTACCGTGGTAGTAACGTGTGGAAGTTATGCTAATAAAGACTTGCAGTTAAGAGCAGTTTGTTCTCACGTGCTTCTATGTTTATATAAAAACACAACAATATGTGTTTTGATATTGTCACATTTGATCCTGTAACGAGACGTGTCACCCGGGGGGGGGGGGGGGTGGGGGGCAGGAAGTGACGCCACACAAACAGCTGTTCACCGCTCGCTGCCCGGTTCTTGTGTAATAGTCGGCGTTAATTAATGAATGCGTTAATAACGCGTTAACTTGCCCGGCCCTATTTTAAATACTTCTCCATAACTTTTGCTACAGGCTAGCGGCTAGCTGAGTGTCTTCTTCTGCTTATTGGAGTTTGAACAACTGACTGACGCATTACCGCCACCAAGTGGTGGGAAGCTATATTGTAACTGAGCATCTCATGGATTACAGTAATATCTCTGGTGTCTTGAATCGATAACCTATGCGGTCCCGCGGCCCTCGCGGCCCACAGGTGCAAAACTGAGCGTTTTTTGCGGCCCACTAGGTGGCGCTCACGGCCCACAATTGGGCCGTGGCCCGATGGTTAAGAATCACTGCATTAGAATATACCACCCTCCCCCATCTGAGTATCTCCACCCACGGCTTGAGAACTACCATGCAAAGGTGCACCATACTTTTCTCACAAGCTAATCAGAGCAGACTGGGTTTTTTGGGGAGGGGGGCTTAAAGAGACAGGCACTAAAACAGAGGGTGAACACAGGTATACAGACAAATATTGTATATATATTTTTTACAGTAAAGCATGTTCTAGTAGAAATTCTAAATAAAAGTATGGACCCTAAAAAAAGCGTGGTGTGTTCCCTTTAAATTTGCTTTTATGTTGAGTTGGCCTTCACATTTCACAAGTTAATTCAGAAGACAGAAAGGGACCAAAAAGAGCCAGAAGGAGGGAAGAAGTACGAAAATAATAGTTCCTTTTAGGTGAGGTGTTCAAAGGTGAAATTTTGCACCATTGTTATTAAGAGTGCACTTGCGTGTGTGTGTGTCTCCTGGGCTACCCTACAGTGTGTATCTAAACATGGGCATGGGTCCAGCGCACATACTAGAGTAGCCACGCAGCGGCCAATGCTCCACCCTCCCATCAAAAGCTCCGCTTCCGTCTCCCACACCTTAGACCATGTCTGAGTCCAATGGCCGAAGTTTAGTGACACGTGCACACACCAGCTCACGCACATGCTCCGTATCTGCAAGCGCGCACAGTGGTAAGCATGAGGGTGATGGAATAGTGAGTGCACACACTCTGACTCGTGCACACGCATGCAGGCCGCGATCTGGAGATCAGCTAGATGACTGGCTATCCGGTTGCCATAGTAACTCTTCGCACCCTTATTTGATGAGGTCAGCCAGAGATGGAGTTGGCTCACGTCGGTGCTGGGATGGTCGGCCATTTGTGTCAGCTGATTTGTGGGCTGTGGTGTTAGCTGTACTTGTGCAGTAATGGGCTAAATGCAAGGTGTCAGTATATATACCTAGACAGGATATATAGTATGTTATAACAGAAACAAAGCCCCTTGAGAGGCACTGTGTATTCATATAAGCTATATGATGGACGCTCCTGCAAAAGCCACCTGCCTTTCCTCTGAGCTGTGTGTCTAATAGGAGCAGTGCATATCTTTCTTTTTTTTTTCACATGCTCACACAAGCCCTGTGCACCACCGCCTCTGTAGACCACAGTCAAAGATTTCCAGAGTGCACCTGTCAAAGCCGCACGGGCCTCGCTGAGCGGGGCCAGATTTACTCCATCAACCATTTACAGCCATTACAACGCCTCCCCTCACAGAAATGCAAACGGCTCGCCAGATTCATGGGCGGCCGTTAATTTCGCGAGGTGTCCGGTCTCGCGCTGCCCCGCCGCTCTCGCCTCCCCCTAGTGCCTGACATGGAGAGGACTGCATAAACATTTATGCAGTAGTATTTTTTAAAGGCCCTCAGCAGTGTCTTGTAAATCTGCCCGCTGCTTTGATGTCTTATCTGTGTGTGTGTGTGTGTGTGTGTGTGTGTGTGTGTGTGTGTGTGTGTCTAACTATTGTTTACACTGCAAAAACACAAAATCTTACCGGGTATATTTGTCTCATTACTAGTCAAAATATCTCGTAACACTTAATATAAGACAAACACCTATCAAGTAATTTCAGTGAGATACAGAGACTTGTTTTTCTTGAATATCTTGTTGTTGTTGTTTTTTATCTCGAAAAGCCTAAGTGCTAAATATTATTTCAAGAAACTTACCAGGCAAATTTTCACTTGTTCCACTGGCAGATTTTTGAAGTGGCTCTTGCTGCTCATCATCAATCTAATCACTTTAGAATTTTATAAAATTCCATTTCTATCTCCAATATAAACAAATATGGCTATAAAAAAGCATGATCAGAAAAAGAGTTTGACAAAAATAAATATACAATCTTGGTCTTGTGAGAAAAAACATGTAAATAATAATACATTACAAATAAGCAGGTTCTAATTTTAAATTAAAACAAATATTTCTTAGGAATTTTGGAGATACATGGTTTTCACAGAGCAAACTAAATGCAGGTTGAATCATAGTTAGGCAGCCGATGTGTCCATCAACTGTAATGCATCCTGTTGGAGTGGCCTTGAGCAAAACACTGAACGTCCTACCTGCTGACAGTTATTCAAGCTGCTGCCCTTCATGTCCCTCTGGACCGACTGTGATTCAGGATTAGGCCTACAGAATAAGAACAAGCCAGCAATTGTGGCGATGTACTAACTGAACATTTTATTGAGACACATTGCCCCTTTGGGGGATGTTTCCCCTGAAAACCACAGATAATTACAGTATTGCTTTTATAGTCCATTTCCTTTTGGATGGGAATAAATGAGTCAATACATTGCAATAAAAGTAGTGAAACCAAACCAAACAAATCCAAAACATTATTCCCTAATATTACCAAAGCAACTGTGACAATGTATGTCTGATTGGTGCCCCACAGGCCTATCGCCTCCTCAACAGATTTCTTAAACGCTGTTTACGTAACGGAGAGAGAGAGAGAGAGAGAGAGAGAGAGACTCCAGTGATTTACTGGCCTGTGAGTGTTTTAGTGATGGCTGGTGCAGGTCAAGGTAATGATCATAAATAAGAGGTGCAGGAAAGGAGAGGAGAAGGAGAGGGGGGGGGGGAGAACAAGTGAGAGAAGAGGGCGAATGAACATCATAACAAGTGAGAGCTGGTGGATGAACATCATAACAAGTCTAAGGACGGGTTCAAATTCCTACGGCTCACGGGCGTCGTAACTTAAAGCGCCGTGTGTCGACCCATAAAGAGAGCCGTGAAAGTGGTCAGTGGGTTCGATGGCAACTTGGAAATTGTTCACATCTGCAAACACTTATATAGCACCATCTATTAGTGATCTTTTTATGGAATATCTGTGGAAACATACATAATTACTGAATCTCAAGTGCCCATTTTAAGAAAATGATGGAGATGAGTTTGCCGTTTTGAGAGCATAAATGGCAAATGGAACCACAGCAAATCAATTAATTAATAGTTAATATTTGAACATAGGCATATTTCCTTGGTGGCAATCTGAATCGCCATAAGAGCCCGGCGTCCTCAACCCAACATACTGTTGGAGGGCCCACTCTCCCTACGCCCTATTACATTTTACAAAAACAACATATCCCTCAAATTAAATGCGCTGGTTAAAGCGTATAGTGCTGAGGGGGAATAACTGCAGGGTTGAGTGATAAGTATCTGTGGATTATTCACGAGTGACACCTTTTGCAAACAAGTGGTCATGTGGTCCATTTTTTATATTGAAACATTGATTATAGCAACTTTTCATGACATGCTGCCTCCTAAAACTTTTGGAAACCATGTTTGGACAGCACTACAGACGTTTCCCTTTGAAGTAACTCCATCAGTGTTGGTCCAAATGTTCATCAAAGGGGATATTTCACAATTTCCATTGTTAATAAATAAGAAATAAGAGTATATAGCCATGCTAGCAGATGTGTGAGGCTGTAAGTACAGCAGCTAGCATGTTAGCATGCTAACATTTGTTAATTAGTACTAAACTGTACAACAAATGCTGATGGGAATATCATTATATTCTTACTATTTGGTGAAAACCCAAAGTCATTGATAGCCATCTTCTGGGAACCTTCTGGGGAATATCTGTATCAATCCATTGTACAGGTGGAGAAACATTTCACTCAAAACACAAAAAGGTCCACCTCATGGCGGCGCTAGTGGAAAAGGCCAGGTGATCATCATCTCTCATTCGGAGAGATCATCTGGGGAATATGATTTTCTGTACAAAATGTCATGGAAATATATTGGATTGGTTGACATGGTAGTTCAATGCTTAGTACTAGTGTCTCCCAATTTCAAGAGTGTAGGTTTGAAAACCTGGCTAAGAAAGGCTCTATACAGGTGTTACCTATGTGAATATATAAACAAGAATGACACTCATCTTATTTTAATAATTTTATCTTGTTGTGAAACTTTTGTTAGCTAGATAACCTAATTTATTTTCTTAAAAAAAAACTAAAAAAAACCTTACTGCTTGTTTTAAGCAAAAGAAAACTACTAGTATTTTTGCTTGAATGTGCATGTAAAGTGTGTTAAATGTATCTGTAACAGTAAAGACCAAGTTATTCCAGGAACAGATTAGACTGAATGTATGAACCCAGACAACCCAGCAAACACTGTTACACACTCTCACACCCACATTCACGCTCTCAGACTTAGCCAAAGCTCTTGAGACAGACTCACCCTGTAAAATACACACATATTCTGATAGGATTGTGTAGTTGCAGCTTTCTGTTTGTTCATGTTACTCATGTTCCTCTTGGATTGGCTGTGCTGAACAGAGGACCAGCTCTACTGAACTGAGCTGCCCTGCACTTTCCCGCTATCAGTTTATGACTGCACAACCGAAAACTGGATGGAAAATAAACATTACACTCTCCATTTACTTGGAAGCTGAACTGTGTACAAGCAGTACCACAATAAACTGTGAGGTGTCCATAAAATTCTAAAGGGGAATAATTTATAGTGGAATATATTTTTTTGGAACGTTGGGCATAACGTTCATACAATTATTTCTGCTTTTTCCTGAATTTCATCAGACTTTAAATGTGTTCAGCTTGAGCAGTGAGAGCAAAGCTGGAAGTGAGGAGTCTCTGCAGAAGGGGGAAAAAGGACAGCGATAAATTGCAGGCTTGACCTTTCACCCCTGGATCACCCTGTACACACTCCACTCAATGGTCGCATGCTTCCCAAACCACCCTAATTGCTTCAACCTTCTGTGAAGAGTCATTCATTACGACCACTGCTTTAGTGGCGTTTGGGAAAGCTATGGGTCGTCATAGACTGAGCAACCTCAAAAATATTCTGCTTTCTCCAGACCCATGTTGAGCCTCCTTCTGCTGCGAGGTTCAACTGGGCCCTCTTGTGGATGAAAATAAAAATGTTACTTTTAGGTGAGGTATTCAATTCAAGCCAACTTTATTGGCATAATGGAAGAGAAGTTCAGAATTTTGACTTAAACTAGAATATTTTACTAAATTACACCAACCTTAGGTTCCCTTTGTTGGCAACCTTTCCACATTAGATAAGACTTTAGGGTACCACTAATGACTTGTAAAGTTATAAGTGGGCATAACCCTTCATGTCTGTCTGCCTCCCTTCTGTTATCTGCGTCAGTGCTATTGTTTGAAATAAAAAGAAGTCAGCAGGTTGCTTTGTGAAGGTTTTGCATCTTCTTGAAATTGTTTTGCACACGTTGTGTTCATTTTGCGTGTATTTGTAGTCATTGTGGGTCTCTTTGTGATCATTTAGTGTCTCTTTGTGGTCATGTTGCTTGTCTCTGTGATTGTTTTGTGTCTCTTTGTAGTCTGTTTGCATCTATTTGTGGTCATGTGGCCTTTCATATCTCTTTGCCGTTGTTTAGAACGCTTTTGTGTCATGTTGTACTCATTTTGCATCTCTTTTAAGTCTTTGTGCTTCTCTTTGTTGTTGTTTTGTGTATCTTTGTAGTAATTTCTGATCTCTTTGTAGCCAATGTGTGTCTCTTTGTGGTTGTTTTGTGTCTCTTTGTAGTTATTTTGCATCTCCTTGTAGTTGCTGTGTCTCTCCTTGTATTTGTTTTCTGTCTCTTTGTAGTAATTTTTAGTCACTTTGTGGTCGTTTTGTGTTTCTTGGTGGTTGCTTTGTGACTCTTTGTAGTCATTTTACATCTCTTTGTGATCATTGTATGTCTCTTTTTGTTTGTTTTGTGTCTCGTGGCCATTTCCGATAACTTTGTGGTTGCTTTGCTTCTTGTTGTGGTAGTTTTGTGTCTCTTGATAGTCGTTTAATTGACTGTCCAACAAGAGTTGTCATCAATTCAGACAGAAGTTTGGGCCAAGTCCCTCTCTGACCCGTTGGACTCTGTGCCCAGTAGGGCCATTCAGTAATTGATCCAATGTCTCAATGTATCTTTTAAGCCATTGTAGTTAAAGTACATGTCTGTCCTGCCAATGAGTATATTGTTGAAACTGTCCATGCAACATCTGTCCAAACTGTCCAAAAAACATCAATGCAGCCCATATGTGTCCATGCTGTGTACAAGTCTCCCTTCTCCCTCTTCCGCCTCTCTTTTCCTGTACCCCTCCTGTGTTCTCTCTTTTCTGTACCATTGGCTACTTGGACCTCTCCCTCTCCATTTGGCTTCCCTCCAGAAGTCTTTGTAATTAAATCCATCCTCCTTATCTCTTGTCTCTTCTTCCTCTGTGAGACTGGTGTGCTTAAGGGATGTGTGTGTAATCTGTTTGGCAATAACTAGAAGTGTCTTGAACTCTATCCCTATTATTCATATAAGTCTTTATTGCCACTCTGAATTTCCATTTTGTAATTCTACATTCTGTTATCATTACGTCTATTGCATGTCTTTCCGTCCTAGAGGGACTCCTTCTCTGCCTCTGTCTTTTTCCGTGAGTATCAGTGAACGCTGACAATGTAAACATATAATCATATCTTCATACTTTCCATCCTCTCATAGATATGTATGATACCTGTGACTACAGGGAGTGGCAATTTAAATGAGAGTAAGACGATGACGAGGGAGATGCCGCCTGTGCCCCGTCCAGCCGGTTGTGAGGAATCTGGTTCAGGAATCAGGAAATGGCATTTTTCTAATCAAGCATGGATCAAGTCAAGCTTCATAGACACCATAGTACACCATTTCTATTGCCTGTTGTTGTCCTGTCAAATTTGCATACCAACCATAGACACCATGTCCAATACACCCTGTCGCTGCTTTTTGGCCCGTTTCACACACACAGTTGCCTCTGTCAGGACTAAAAATATGTTTTTTATTAAATTGGAACAATTTACAATAAAATTGTTATCACACTCCCATTGTGTGATCACAACCTCTGAGTTGTTAAGTGGGAGGGTTAAAGTTCGGGACATAGTCTTTTGTACTAGTTATTAAAATTCCACGCTCCAAGGGTTATTTTATGTGATGGTTTTCAGCCTTTATATTACCAGTCCTAGCCAAGACCGCAGCATAAAAGTTTCACATAAAAGCACAAACAACAGACTTAAAACAACGAAAAGGAATTTTCACATAAATCAATATGTGATTTATGCGTCATGACTCATGCCACTATTTGAAGTTTATTTATGAACAAAAAATAATAATACTTAAAAAAATGAAAAAGAAAACACTTCTTCTCTAACTTATGATTACAACCACTGCAGGCTTCTGCATCACATGTTTGTGTTTCCCAATCGGCTTTGTTTCTCTATCCTCACAGGGCTTTATGGAGCCGGTTTAGCCGGTTATGTGGGATTTCAGCAGGAACAGGAAAATCAAGGGAGAACTTGCCCGGGCCTCGATGTTTGTGTTCCTTAAGGGGATGACAGCTCCGACCGGTTTTCTGGGGTGGAGAGATTAGAGAAGGGCAGGCTGTGGGACGTTCTTCCTCACCTTATTATCCTCTCTTCCTCTTCATTGCCTTCATTTCCCTCTGTCATTCCTGTACCACTCGGCCCATCTCTGGAGCCCGAGCAAGCGAGCGGCTGAAGGAATCCTCGGCTGTGTGAGGTGAGTTGCCGTTGATTAAGATCCTGGTTGTTGCCTCGAGGGCCGGTATAGACCGGGTGGCTGACAGGTGGTTAAGGCAGGCGCAGGTATGTGTAGCTGCGAGTGAGGTCAAAGACATGAGCTGGAATTCAGGAAATGCTCATGACCTTATGAGGCTTTCCATGCTCATTGTGAAATTTGTGAACAATCTTGTAAAAATGTACCGAAGTCTATATAAATAGATATAAAACTGCTTGTCAATAACGAGATAAGGCATTTAATTAAGCAAACACGGTGCGTAATAAAGCTCACAAACTACGTTATCATATGCTCAGGGATCATATTGAGGACATTAGAGACAAGATGTGCTTTTATAAGTGTGTGTGTGTGTGTGTGTGTGTGTGTGTGGGTGTAGGGTGGGGCTCATACAAGTGTGACAGACTGTACTTCAGCATTTGTTGTTATTTACACAAAAGCAGTATTCTCTCCATACACATTTCTCTCTGGTTGTCATAGTTAAAACTCAGCGTCACACTCCGTCTGATGAGTGAGACGAGCTGTCGAGGAGGAGCCAGGACGGCGTATTGTAGAAGTGTCACACAGTGTTGGCAGTACTAGATGTGAACAGAATTTTTGCTAAAAACGTTCAAAAAATTACATTATCAGACGAATGTGAATAGGTCACAGGGTTGAAGTCATGTCAAAGATGTCCATGTGTTGTAGATTTCTAGTTAAGTGAGCACACTAACCAGCTAGCCCCAGCCCGTCCTGTACTGTAATACCACTTGTAACCTGGAGAGGCGATAGTGAGTCTCTTTAGCGTCCAGTCTGTCCTCAGTCCAATATGAGAGGACGAAGAAGGGCTCTGCCCCGTGGGCTCTTCATTCATTCATACGTGGTCCGTGTACATTTTGATAGTTTGTTTATTAAATTGAATCCAGCATGGCTGAAACGGGAAAACGTCTCGCACCATCACCTTGACCTCCGAGACGAAGGTGTTGTTTCTGCCATGATGGATTTAATCGAATAGAAAAACGGACAGTAAAGCCACACTTACTGGCACAGACACGTAGATGGCAAACATAAACTAAAGGCCGACGCCACACATGAAGATTATAAGATGGCAGCGTCAGGGGCCGCTCAATTATAATATTAATTAATAGTGCTAAATTAACGCAACTTCATCATCATTTTTGTCATCCTAGCAAGCAGATTTGGTTGCTTAGTAACGGCAGGCGCGACAGGAGTTTTTTCAGCGCTTTGTCATTTTTGCTCTCAGAGTTTGGTCGTATTTTGCATATTCAAGCCTTGCTGGTAGTTAGTTGTTGTTGTTTTTTATTTTCACTGACAATTGGATTTTGTGATTGTATGAACCTCAAAGTAGAGGTGAAACTCTGCCCCCCTTTGTTTGACTACATGTTACACTGCTCCTTTAAAGGATACATATAATGGAAATATAATTTAACTACATAGCAAAAGATTGTTAAACAGTGACAACTTGTCCGTGCGTGTGAGTGTGTGTGAATAATGACCTAGAGACAGCAGAGCAGGCACATGAAGGCAGACAGGTCTTTTCTTGCTCCGCTGATCTGAACAGCCCGACATATCCTGACATGTCAAGAAAGCCGGATCCCCACTGATCAAAATGATAAACGGTATTCAGTGCGTCTATTTGTGCTTCACGCATCAGTGACACATTGAGGATTTCAGTTTGACGGCAAAAAAGACAAATCAATGAACGATGTCTTATTTGTTACTTTGCAAGATGCATGCAATGTGATACACATTTTGCAAACAGTTAAAAGCTGTGTACTTGGAACACAAACCAAGGGGCTAAGTGCCAGGCCTTGCAGGACCAGTCTAGCTAGTTTTTAATCTACCTTGATATAACACATTTGTGTAGCAGCGACACATCATGATAGCGACAGCAAGTAGTGTGCGGTGTCCCCAAACACCCAGCAGTCCTCGGGCTATAACGCCCAAGCTCTTGATAACTGACTGATTTACTGTGTTCTCACTCCATGAGTTGTTTAAAGTTGTAATACTCGGTGAAAGCGTTGGATTTAGGCTGTGTAAAGAGTCATTACGTCAAGCCTAACGTGAATAGGCAAAGCAAATTAACTAATATATATCACCATGAGACTTCACGAGTTGATTACTTACATTAAGAACATTATTTTTTTGTATTACAAGTTTTCTGAAAATGCATGTTTAAATATGCAAATTAGACATTAGCTTATCAAATGTGTGATCATTTGCATAAATAGCCCAAAACACAACTCCGAACATTTGATAAAGCCAAGTTCAAAAATCTTGTTTCATTTTGTTGATATGAGTCAGAGGTCTTTATCAAGGGAACTTTGAATTTCTCTTTGTATCACTGTCGAATAAAATGTTGTATATATGAACAAACCCTTCTGTAAAAACCTTCAGAATATAGATAGGAATGAAACTGGTCATTTTGATGTATGTAAGCGCTACTGAAGTGGAGAACAAAATGTATTTAGAGGAAACGATTGTTGAAGATATGTTTAGTAAAATAACATAACATTACATAACATTTTGACACTACAGGTAAAGAAACTAATACATATCCACATGAAACTTCTCGAGTTGATTACTTACATTAAGACAATAACTTTTTGTATCACAAATTGTCTGAAATGTTATGTTTAAATATACAAATAAGTCATTATCTAATGGTAACGGACTCAAATAGAAAAATAAATAATCACCTGAATGTGTATTGTGAATGTTTTTGTTTCCACTAGTCTGAAAGAAGACATGTTATGCAAGATAAATAGCCCCAAATCCCCAAATCGGTACAATTCCAACCAATCCATCAAAAACATGTTTTTTTGTTTTTTGTCTTTTTTTGTTGTACAGTCAGACTCAAAGTATAATTGCAATGGAGTGCTTCAACAGCCTACTCCTCAAAATGCGGGAGGTCCACGAGCGAGAAGTGGAGGGTAAGTAGAAATCATGGAAACAGCAGCCATTGTTAACAGAAATAAAAGAGAGAGAGATAGAGAGAGCTGTAATATCTCAAATAATTCCCAAGAATTATAACCAGGTGTGTTGTGTTCTTGGTCTGCAGCTTGGCAAGGGAAAATCCAAGAGCTGTCCAACAAGAAAGGCTGGTGAGTGAATCGTTAACCTCGCTGAGGTCTCTGCATGATCATGTTTAGACAACACCGACAAGATATTCAGGTTCAGATGTGCACAGGTTCAACCACTGTGGGCACCGTGCTCGAGCGTGAAGTCTTTGTGGACCAGGCGAACGTGCTGGTCCTGCGCTGCACCTCGCCCTGCGTTTTGTTAGTGTCATGTTTAGCTCGAGAGGAAGCTCATGTTGCAACAAGTTGTTCAGTCTTGTATTGGGTCACAAAATCTTTGTTTCTATTACACTGAAAACACACAGAAAAAACAGCTGGCAAAGGTGTGGGGTTATTTTAGATTCCTGTTACAACTGGGAGTTCCAAGAAAGTCTGAGTCAATTTCAAATGAAGCATCCAAACATTTTTCCACTTAAAGGGAAACCTGTGTCATTTTTTTCAACCTGGATCCTATCTTACCATGTTTTTAGTGACTAATGGGGACAAAACTGTTTGAAATTGGTCCAGTGTTGAGGGAGAACGCTGTAGACTGCAGTCACTAAACATGCCACAATTATAAACTGTATACTAAGTGGACCTAGTCATCGTGACGTCCCCCATTGGTTTGTGGACTGCTGTTATGAAGCCTCAAGTTCAGCAATTTGGCCGTCGCCGTCTTGACTTTTTGCAACCAGTGAACAGAAGTTAACATATTTGGAATGCCGAGGAGTGACGTAAAGATGTCGTATACGTCTCTGGTAGTGGCAGCGATCTGTCAATCAATTTGACTCTAAATGAGACCATAATTTACCAAATAAACATCATGTTGTATTGAAGAAGACTTAAAACTATAGATTGAGACCATAAACTCATGTTTACAGTGTTTACTGAGGTAATAAATCAAGTGAGAAGAAGGGGTCATTTTCTCATAGACTTCAATGGTTGCCACCTGGCTACAATGTAATAATACCGATGCAAGAGGTGTTCCTACAGCGTCACAGATACTCAAGGAGGAAATTCAACAGTATAGCTATGATTCTGCAGCCATGCTAGCTAATCTGTGAGGCTGCAGGTTAGGCTACTTAGACACAGTGGTACTTTGAGCTAAATGCTATTGCCAGCATGTTAACAAGCCCATTACATACTTGCAATGACAATGCTAACATTGCCATTGTTTGTCTTGTTTAGTTCTTTTTTTAACCTGCGGCTCAGGAGGTTA
Organism: Cebidichthys violaceus; assembly: GCF_023349555.1. Classification (NCBI taxonomy): domain Eukaryota; kingdom Metazoa; phylum Chordata; class Actinopteri; order Perciformes; family Stichaeidae; genus Cebidichthys; species Cebidichthys violaceus. The sequence goes on from NW_027176816.1 coordinate 16,305,973, forward strand.
GACCGGGTTTGTTTATCACTGAGATGTATCACTAGAGATAATTATAATACTCATCACTGTAAGATGTGTGCTGTAAGATTGGGATGCCCTCTCTCTCTGTAAGGCATAAGAGACACTGGGTTTTTCTTGATTTAAAAGGCTCTTACTTGTTTTTTTTATCCCATTACTTTGTATCTTATTTATCTCTTAATGTGGGTCCTTGTCGCACATGATCACAAGGTTGGATTATGTTGCAGGTGCCTGCTGTTTTCAGGGGTTGACAGTAAGGGTTGCCAGGTTGCCATTATCGACCATTTCTAGAAATTGGCAACCAATTCTTGGCCTTTGGTTGCCAAGTAGAGACAGCAAACAGCCAAACATGCAAGTCAAAATTAAATACATACTTTTGCAATTTTACTTTTTACACTGTTACATTAACGATTTTCAAAATTAAAGGAATACCACAAAATGATAATTTTTATATCAATTACTCACCCCGTGTTACCTTGACTTTGTGAAGAATGCTTCTCGCATACCTCTAAAGTGAACAAAGAATCCATAAAACATAGAAAAGTCTTTATGAATTGAAGTTAATGGGGGCCACACTGAACAACAGTAAAACTATATCAAAACATCAGTTTGAAAATATGTTTGACATGTTCAGACTAAGCTGTGTGTTAGAATTTTTAGTTTCAACATGTACTTTTAAACGTTTCTGTTGAGCATTGTGGTTTACTGAACTTGGAACATCCAGTTTTTCTCTTCCCTGCCTTTTATCCTCAGGGCAGTTTAAATTTTTCATTTCACTTCCAGTTGTTCTTGTTTTTAGTTGGATCATTTGATCTGTTATAAAACATTATAACAACTTTATTAATTATGGAGTTTCTTATTTGTGTTTCTTGAAGCCTAAGACTGTCTGTATACAGTTTTTTGTGATTCCTCACACACTAAAAGTGAATACTTTTACACTTCTTTCAATAAGACATAAGACACAAGCATTCAAAAGTGAAATATCTTGCAATCACTTGAAAAACACTTCAAAATGCTAACCTAACATAGTGTGTAAACCTTCATGAAGGTTAATTGTAACATTTTGGTCGCCTAAAAATGTCTAGATCAGCATTCGGTTGCACCACCCTCTCTTGTCACTTGATGGAGACAAATTTTTTTTTAAAAAGCCACTTGAAAAAAACCAAGATGACGACAACTAAAATACCCAACTCAAGGCTTCTAGACCGTCCCACTTTAAGTTCTGGAGATTGTGGATAGCAGAAGTTTCCACAGCAGACACAGTGCTGCTGTGTCTTGTGATGTGGGGGGGCAGTGTTGGGGGGCTCTTCCTAAAGTCCACCGTCATCTCCACGGTTTTAAACGTGAACTTCAAGTACATTTTCTTAACAATCCTTCTGTACTTTGGTGTAAAAGCACATTTTCTGAACGTCATCGCACTTTTTTTATAGTGTGTTCTTGATACTTTTACTTATATAAATGAAAGGAGGAGTGTACATGTGGAGACTGATGCTGAAATGCTGCAACAGCATTGAAACTAAAAGGATGATTCTTGACTGCCTGTTCTTTAGAAATGAATGAGAGACGATGAATCATTCTGCATCTCACTGATGATCGTAAAAATACTTCTGTGACATCTGATTGCCATTACCTTTTAACAGTAGTCTGATTATTGTTTTGTGTGTATGTGTCATTGTGTGTGTGTGTGTGTGTGTGTGTGTGTGTGTGTGTGTGTGTGTGTGTGTGTGTGTGTGTGTGTGTGTGTGTGTGTCAACAGTGATACAAAGCGAATGGAGGACCTGTTTTCCAAAAACCAGCAGATGAAAGAACAGCAGAGAGTACTCACCGAGAACATCAAGACACTGGAAAACAGGTACAGTTAGATCAGGTTATATATGACCTATATATATATAAATTGTCGAACAAGTAGAGAAGAGTCAGCAAACAGAGTAATGTCGGCACCACAGCAATTTGGATTTAAAGTGTGCTAACATTAGCCACTATCAACTAGTGAGGCTGCGGCAATGCTTAAAAATTCAACATTTCACTTGTAGAATGTATCACTTCTTTTTTCAAAAGTTACGTAGTCTGGCTTTAATAGACTGTTAATTGTGTTTAACTTCACTGGCTACTGCATTTAGTACCTGAACATTAAGATTATATGAGTGTTTTCAAAATCAGCCAATTGTGTTTCTGGTGTTGTGTGGTTTTCTGCTGCCTGTGTAGGCTGAGGGCGGGGCTGTGTGACCGATGCACAGTGACTCAGGAGGTAGCCAAGAGGAGACAGCAGGAATTTGAGTCCTCACAGATACAGAGCATCCAGCACATCACTCTACTGGGTATTCTGTTCACGCCCGTCTTTCAAAATCAACCTTTCATCCATTCTTGATCCATCGCTTTACTCTAATGCCACACATTCACTTCCTGTCTCTTCTTTGGCTTCTGGCATTTGGCACAACTTTCTCAACCTCCCATTCATGTTTTTTCCCTATTCCCCTAAAAATACAATTTAAAGTGCTCTGATCATGTCTTGTGTTCTGTGTTGTAGCGGGAGAGATGAACAACCTGAAAAAGGAGAACAAGCTACTTAGAGAGGAGCTCAGGAGTATCAGAGCAGCCCTTGAGTGAGTATGGAAATAGAATGAAAGTAGAATGGACAAGTGAACTTTTTTTTGGGGGGGGGGTTTCCTGCTCCAAAGGAAGCAGGAAACATGAGGCGGTGTTGTGCTTTTTCTTTAAAATCATTAGATCCATAGAGTTGTAAAATGCACTGATCCAGAGTTATTTCCTGAGGCATAATGAACTGCCGTTTAGGTGAGCAAACTGATATTGAGAGTTTGTGAGACGGGGTTAAAGGAAAACACTATTGCACTTCCTCTATGGGCCCATGGATGCAGCAGATCTCCAGTAGATCAGGGTCATTTTTTACACGGAAGTCTGACTTTATTGACTTCATGCGCCACTGGGCAACTTTCACGCAAGCCTCCAACGCTTTATCAAGTTCTCTATATACATCCGTGTTGAAAATGGCCGCCACTCTGAGCAACCTGCTGTGTTGAGTTGAATGGGAACGTCCGTTATACTCTCATTCCCTTTTTATTGATGTGAATCAACTTCAACTCTTTTTCAATTTTTCAATTTATCATTTCTCAATAGTTGTAGTCAATGCAGCGATATGTGACCAGTATTTATTTAGTTTTTTGTTTGTGAAAGTTGTTATAACAATCTTGCATAGCTTATGTACAGTACATTAAAACCTTTTTCTTGCATGACCAATATCATAACAATTACCGTTATAAAAGGATCTCCCTGTCAACTCCCAGTGGTTGATTGTGGACTACCTGAAAGCAATTTCTCACACACCAACCATGCAACACTGTGTGTGTTTGTGTAGAAAAGGTCCTGGTGAGCACTCCCTCAATAGCCACAGCATCACCACAGAGGTCAAACCAAACAGCTCCCCTGACCTTTCACCCTCTCCTGGACCTGTGGCCCTTGTCACTAAGGCAACCAGCAGGGCAAGTAACCAGCCAGCAGATGGCACTGTTGCAGTGAAAATGGAGATGGACCAAAGAGCTGAAGGTGAGGATGATGTGAAGAAGAGCTGGGAGGAGGATATCTGTTTGCTTGTTTGTGTTGTTGATTATCACGCTCTCTTTCTTACATGAAGTTCTTGTTTGTGTTTCATGACAGAAAGTGAACTAAGACGATTGAGAGGGATGAACAGAAGCTACTTTGTAAGTTTCTAAATTCTGAGTTAGCTCAGAAGACCACTCTCATATCTGTCAGGAGATTGTTAGCTTAGCATACAAGTAAAGACCGATGGAAACAGCTAGCCTGCAAAAACATCCACCTATCTGCATTTCTAACGCTCAGTAAAATAACACAGTGTTTCTCATTTTTGTTTAATCCTCGAGAAGTGTAAAAACAAATCAAATCCCTTTGGACAGAGCCAGGCAAGCTGTGACCCTAGTTTCTGGTCTTTATGCTAAGCTAAGCTATCTGTCTCTTGGTTGTGGCTTCATATTTAGTGTACACAGAGTGGTATCCATCTTGTCATCAAACTCTCATTAAGAGAGCTTCTTTTTTCTGTTGTTCTTTCCAAAATGTCAAACTATTACCTTAATTTATGTGATTAAGGATAGCCACAAATATGGTCATACCTTTTTCCTTCTGGCCTCCTCCACTCTCACAGGAGTCATACAAGCCTCTCTCCTGGAGGACGGAACATGGTGTAAGCCGTCTTGAAGAGAGAAGGTGGGACAGAGGGACATGCGAATTAGCAAAAAAAAGTCTGTTGTGCCACTATATGAACAATGGAAGAATGGATCAGTGAATGTAACAAATCAGTGATTGGGTGTTCTGAAATTTAAACAAAGAGTTGTTTTGGGAGCCAAAAAAGAACAATCAGTCAGCTTTAAACAACTATATTACAGATTGAAATCTTGTTGCGGAAAATGTAATCTTATTACTATTACTAAGTAATGCATTATTGTCTAATTACCTGCACAAACATTTTAACCTCAACATATCTGCCTGTTTTCTCAAAACTTAGAGCCCAGATTGTTGAAGGACAGGACCAGCGATGCACTATCCCTCCTAAAGCTCTCCTTAAGAACTCTTCTTACTCGATTGGTGGAGAAGTGAACCCCAGCAGACATGTGCTCCATGCTCCTGTCCCCTGCCGTCCTCAGCCAATCAAGAGCAGCCCTGTCAGTTTTCCCTGGCCCATATCTGAATCCTCAGACTGGGTTACCGCAGCTGCTCCAAGGACCAGCCTGGTGCAACCGTCTCCCAAGCCAAACCTGCCACGCTTTCCCAACCTGATCCCAACTAGCCAACATGCCAGCCCTATAAGGCAGGTTTTTGGGTCTCCCTGGCAGAAGCAGAGCGCCCCTCAGCCCCATGCCAAGGAACCAACTGTGGTGTTCAGGTTGAGAAGTTTGCCGGAGCATGTTGAGAGTCAAACTAAGCCCCAAGAGATAAAGGAAAGTCCGCCATCCAAAACTGAGAGGGTCTCTGCAGAAGGGCTAAGAGAGGCGTATGACGGGCCTCTGGACCTGTCGGATCAAGGAAAGTCCAAATCCAGCCAAATGGCAAAAGATGATTCGCCATTATCCATACATGGTGGAGAGAGAGGACAGACGAGCCCTGACAAGGATGAGAAGGCCAATCCATCTTCACCTGGAGCGGTATCATTACCTTCTCCTGGCTTTCCTCCCTCGTGCTCCTGGACTTCCAGCCCACCAGTAAAACAAGAAGAGGAAGAGTCTACCAGTGACTATAACCACAAGGTAATTTGTTTTGGCAATAAAATCAAAACAAATAGGTGCTTGATGGTAAAGAGGGGGGGGACAAACGGTATTCATGGTATGAGATGATCTCATCACTGCAGGTAATCAAAGAGCAGGAGCAGAACGAGGAGGTGAATGGAAAGACAGACCAATGCAACGGGAAGAAGGTGCCCATCCTCACTATATCATTACGTCCAGGTGAAGAGCTTAGATTCCTACGTGTCTGTGTGTTCATACATGTACTTAATATGCACAGGGAAATAATACTTTCTGGTGTCATTTATCTAATAGTAGTGGTGCTGGAGAACCTGAATTCTGCTCTGCAAGAATCCTTATCATCACATGGCAAGGTGAGGTCCAAAGCAGATACAGTTGAGGCTGTGTTGCCGTATATTTACTCACTCAATATAACAATTTCTATGTGAAAATATTAGCTGGTTCTAGTTAATTTTTACTTGAAATGGAGCTTTCCTTCCATTGTAAGCCTGTGTGCTTCCTCTGCCTCATCACAGTCATCGTCACCAGCAGCTGAGCCAAGAAGCAGCTCAGATGAGCACGGCGAGGAGGGGAGCGTGTCAGGACAAGAGAGCAACCAGGGCAGCAAGAGGAAGAGGACATTTGTGGAGACAGAAAACGACAGAGACTCGGAAACAGACCGTAGGCATTGCTTCACATTTCCTCGTGTGTCTTTTCTCAGGGGTGTCCCAAACTCAGAACTTACTTCGCAGAATCTGAGTGGTCAAGCTTTCCCTATCGTTGTCATCATGTAGATAGAGCGGAGATCGATAGAGCGGACATCGATAGAGAGACGCGATTTCAGCCTGCTTGCTTTTTGTGGTAGGAAGTAGAACTTTCGTCCTAATGCAAGAAGACAGAAGGAACGAGAGGGAGTGAGACGCGAGCCAGAAACAGCTGTTCCTACTCTTCTCCAAGATTCTATTCCGTCAAATTTGAATGGTGCATTTTGTCGACACCGCTGCTATTCAAGCTGTCAGAGCTACATGGAGCCCACACTGTCACTAACTGCACTAAATAAATATTATCTTTTTTTTTTTTAAAGCGAGTTCAGAGAGAAGCAGACAGAAAGGGTCTACAATATTTGTTTGAAGGATATATCCAGGATTTCAAACTGATTCAGCAGTGACGACATAAAGATAAAGGTAGAAGCTAAAGCTACAGATCACAGTGTAAAAGAAGCAGTTCAGAAACGTATCTCTCCTTCCAACCTCTCCGGGTAATGAGCATCCCTATAACACAACGTTTGAGAATGACTAGCTCCAAATCCACTAAAGTTTAAACCATCCTGAAAATGAGGAAAATCTGCAACGACTGCATGAGAGTGTATTGAGCAGAGCCGGATAGTTGTGAGACCCTGGTCTAAGCTTACTAATGCTATGCTATGATTGGCCAATTTACATTCAAGGTGGGGGAGGACTAAGTGAAGTGTCAATTATATGTGAACTCAGACTTTCAGCACCCATATAGCCCAAATGAAATGATAATTTCTTTTATAACCACTGTGATGCTTCGACTGTGATTTTGGCAGTCGAATCAGGCTCCTTTGATCGAATTGTTGAATAGTTGACTATTCAGGTCATCCCTACTCTTTCTTCCCCTCTTCCTTTCTTTCTGTTCTTCCTGTGTCTGGTCTTCAAGACCAATCACATTTCTAAAGCTTTACGGGCCAAGATATGTTTCCACACGTGGTCCATGTACATTTTGCTTCCGTTTTTTGTACACACGTATGATATCTGAGATGCCTGACAACCACGTATGGACGTCTCACACATTCATTACAATTAAACACAATTCTAATGGATAGGGTGTTACATTGTGAATGCACAGTATTGTAATCCACTCGACGAACCCTCACCAACTGTTTTTGTTTTTAACAATTCCTTTTTTCTTCCTCACAGACGTCCAGCGGGAGAGGAAACTCAAGATCACAGTGAGAACTGAGGAGAACGGCACTTGCTAAAGAGCATGATATAACATTGACTCATAGTGATCTCACTTAAACCTGCATCAACGGATTTTGCCACCTGGGGGCACTGCAATGAGCTGTGCACACATCACTTACGTGTATCTTATAAAGTTGATACGGCTAACAAAATAGCAAACATTGGTGTAGATATGGAGCAACCTTAATTCATATTTATTCATTTGGAGTTCTGTTTCTGGCCACTGAATGAAAGTCCAATATTTACTCTCCTTTTAGCTGAGTTTTGCTTTCCAGCTACTATCTGAGGGCGATATCTGGCTCTGTTGGTGCTGGACAGGTGGAGTGGGGCTTTAAAGACCTTTTTGGTGCAAATAGCAGCCTGCTGTGGCTGTGAATCACAACAGTAAAGTTGCATGCCATGCAATCAAAACAGTGACTAAGAGGACTAAGAGGACACTACAAATCAAAGCAACTGCATTTTAAATTTTTCAGGAAACTACATGGGAATTCTAAATTAAACATGGAAATTATTTCCCTGACTGAAATAGCCCTAAACCTGCATTAACATAGTGTTGGTCACTTGGGGGCAACAGGAACAAGTTGTAAACGGAATGACAAATGATATCCCCTTAAAAGAATTTATGTGGCAAACACATTAGCAAACAGTTTTCTCTTTACACATCCAGCCAGCCTCCAATAAATCACTTCCCCATACAACAAAACTGCATTGTGAATTACGTTTCGAGGGAAATGTATTTTGTTGAGGATTACGTTTGGTTTTGACATATCACAAATAAGTTTCTGATGAGAGTCCGCAGAAGCCTGCTTAGAGGAGGTCAGGTTGCTGGCTGGGTCGAACAAACAAAGGACTTTAACAAAGGAGTCTGCTGTTTGTGTCCAGTGTGAAAGCAAAAGTCAGCCTTCACAGCCGCCGCCAGAGGCCTTATGTTTTCGGATTGTCAGTACATCTGGTCCATTGGTTGGTGGAGGCATACAACCTCAAGGCGCTCATTCTAGTTTGTTTTGTTTTATTTCAATTCACAGCATTACCACATGTTTAAAGAACTGTTTAAAACGGTAAATTGAATTTTAATTACGGAAAATTTAATTTTCCAGCAGACACAGAGCAACACTTGGATTCATGTGGAGTTGTTTGTTTCCACCTGATGATCGTAAGGCCAATATTCACTGTCACTTATATGGATGTTAATATTCCGTTTAGTTTCAGGATATTCAAATAGTCATTTTATGAACTGGAACATTTGACGTCTCGTACCATATAGTGTTTGCAATAAATTGTATATGTCCAATTCCTGCTAGCATAAATGTGAATGTACTACCTTGGACATTCCAAAATGAACCAGTGTTTTAATGCCATCATAGTCTATTAATTATTTGGATTTTTTAGCAACACAAATTCCATTTCCATGAAGTTACTAAATCCAAAATAACAATGATGAAAATTAGTATATGGAGAAAATGTCTTTAGACTCTCTCCATCTGAATAAAACATTTATTGTCAAATATGAATGTGCATGTAAGCACACATTAGCATCCTGTTCAGCAGCTTATAGTTGTTTGGTGGAGAACTGACACACATAATGCTTAAAACACATTTTGTAACACGTCGCCGCCCATTTTGACAAGGTAAACTCAAACTGACATTACTGTCACTGCCTGGCTATTTTTTGCCACAGTACGTCCATTCCCCTCACCCCGTCTTAAGTGACTACCCAAGAAAAAACATGTTCCTCTTCCTCTTTTTCATTTTCAGAATGCACATATTTTGCAAGTATTAACTTTCCGTTCACAGCTGTGACAGCTTGTGGTAAGCCGGGTGGATGGAAGTGATAAAAACACAGTGACAGAGTCAGTTGAATAACCTATACTTTTATGGCACTGCACTGTTAAGTCAATGTGTCCATTTTGAGTAAATATATAAGCTATTTTTTTTAATGGCGATGCCCTAATCAAGAGGCAGAATCAGCCAATATTTACTAAAAAAGTTGATTGTTATTTTTCAGTTCTTTCTTTTTGCAAAAGTGTGCACTTTTTATTATCCTGTGTGTGAAAACCTGTGCAGCCGTAATGCTGTTATATTGATTTCTAGTTTTTCTATCATGTCTCTCTAAAGCCATTAGAGTCCATTAAGCACAGTACTGGTCAGTGGTCAGTGGACAAAATAGCCTTCCCCTGCCGTTTGTATCGCTCAGTTAATTAAAATGAGATTGATTGTATTGTAAGTACTACTGTGCTTTGGCTTTTACTGTATGCTAATCCATCGAGCTAAATGCTGTGTTGTTGTGTGGCCTCAGCAGAAATGTTGTTGTTGTTGTTTTTTTCTAATGATACAATGTATACTCTTAGAGACTTTTGTCCGAATGCTCTTCTTCTAATGCTGAAATAAACTTCTGTTTTTGAATGTTGCTTCTGTAGCTCCCTCTGTATTTGATCCAGCTCTTATATATCCTACAATAGCAAGTTTACCACACACCTGCTGTACACATACTGAAGGGGGACAACCCTCAGTGAATAATGAAGAGTGTTCTGGGAACTATAAGTAACATCATGTTTGACTTTTTGTTCAGGACATTATGCAAAACCATTGCGGTGTGATAAACACGGATGTAGAAACCAGTGGAAACCATCCAAAGTTTGTGGTGTGTTACAACTTTACTGTTACAGGAAATCATCTCAATGGTCAGATTCCTGTAAAACCATTCTATTCACAGATTATATTTACAGAAGGAAAGATTTTTAGGTAAAGTTATTATCTATTCATGTTTGCAATAGAGCAGAGCATTTCATCAACTCTATTCAAGATGTCTTAGATTGGTTCTGGTTGCTCACATGAAATTTGATGTATGGTCACATCTCCGCCCACAGGAAGTGACTGACGGAAATTTAAACTGTTCAGTGTGAACTGACTTTTGCTGATTATTTCTGTGTGGACTATAATTATGCCAATCGCATGTTGTGGAACATTAATACTAAAATGTTATTATTTGTAATAATGATTCTGGTATTCAGGACCTGTAGCACACATCTGCTGTAGCTACAAGACCCAAGTCAAGAACAAGACCCAAGTCAAGACCAAGACCCAAGTCAAGAACAGGACCCAAGTCAAGACCAAGACCCAAGTCAAGAACAGGACCCAAGTCAAGAACAAGACCCAAGTCAAGAACAGGACCCAAGTCAAGAACAAGACCCAAGTTAAGAACAGGACCCAAGTCAAGACCAAGACCCAAGTCAAGAACAGGACCCAAGTCAAGAACAAGACCCAAGTCAAGAACAGGACCCAAGTCAAGAACAAGACCCAAGTCAAGAACAGGACCCAAGTCAAGAATAAGACCCAAGTCAAGACCAAGACCCAAGTCAAGAACAAGACCCAAGTCAAGAACAGGACCCAAGTCAAGAACAAGACCCAAGTCAAGACCAAGACCCAAGTCAAGAACAAGACCCAAGTCAAGACCAAGACCCAAGTCAAGAACAGGACCCAAGTCAAGAACAAGACCCAAGTCAAGAACAGGACCCAAGTCAAGAACAAGACCCAAGTCAAGACCAAGACCCAAGTCAGGAACAAGACCCAAGTCAAGAACAAGACCCAAGTCAAGACCAAGACCCAAGTCAAGAACAGGACCCAAGTCAAGACCAAGACCCAAGTCAAGAACAGGACCCAAGTCAAGAACAAGACCCAAGTCAAGAACAGGACCCAAGTCAAGACCAAGACCCAAGTCAAGAACAGGACCCAAGTCAAGAACAAGACCCAAGTCAAGACCAAGACCCAAGTCAAGAACAAGACCCAAGTCAAGACCAAGACCCAAGTCAAGAACAAGTCAAAAACAAAATCCATGTCAAGACCAAGACACAAGTCAAAAACAAGATTCAAGTCAAGACCAAGACCCAGGTCAAAAACCAGTCCAGAGTCAAGAAAAATACCAAATCAAGAACTAGTCCGAATAAGGAGTCCCAGGTCAAGAACAAGACCAAAGTCAACAATAAATACCAAGTCAACTAGAAGGCCGAAGTCAAAAACCAGACCCAAGTCAAGAACAAGATCCAAAGTCAAGAACAAGACCCAAGTCAAGAACAAGACCCAAGATCAAAACAGGTTCAGAGTTAAGAAAAATACCCAAGTTAAGAACACGTCCGAAGACAATAAGAAGTCCCAAGTCAAGAACAAGTCCCATGACAATGTGTTAACGCACAATCAAGTTACACCAAGTTTGGTGACTGTTTTTGAATCAAATTAACTTGCTGTTGGGTGACTGTTTTACTTACAAATATTTACATTTACTTACATTTCACACAAAATACACAAGTGCAGATTTCCACCAGGAGTATGAGATACGTCATACCAAACAAAGTAAAACTCACCAAGCTGTCTGCCCACATAGCAGCTAGCTGAGTGACGACGACAAACTCAGCGGTGTATGTAATTGTAGTTCTGTAAGCTTGTAGTTCTGTTCCCTGTTAGCCAAAACACATCGTCCAAAACAGTAAAGTATGTAGTCTCTCACCCACATGTGCTGTAATTCCCTGTATAATAATTAATCTATCTGTGAATCTTCAACGTAGTAAATGAGGAACTTGTTTCCCCCTGAACTTTGAATTTAAAGAGCCATAAACTGTGGCCTATATGTCACCCACAGCAACGTCATGGTCATCTGCTGCTCTGAGCAGCTGCTAAACACCAATTCTCTCTCTTTATCCCTCATGCAGGGATTTTTTTTTCTTCTTTTTTTATCCTTCACCATTTTTTAAAACTCTTACATGCCACCTTTTTTTTCTTTTTTTTTTTACTGATCTAATTCATTTCATTCTTGTCCTCATCTCCTTATGACAGCCCTCCCTCTCTCCCTCACTGCAGCCTGGGTTTCAGAGGGAACTCAATTTCTAATCCTGACTGTTGATTAAGGATTACATCTGGAGAGCAGGGAGCTTTCTCTGATGTGTTATTGCCGAGCTGCTGTTGTGGGCCCCGGGGCTGAGCCGCCCACGCCTCCAACTCTGCTGCCTCCGCCCAGAGGACGCAGTGAGCATGATGGCTGTCACACTCATTTGAATACATATTAGAGTGTCCTGCATACCATGCAAATGTGTCCCTCACATTTGTCCACCCATCGATGGCATCCGTCCATTTATTCCATTCTTCCCTCTAGCCATTCACTCCAACATCAAAAATAGCAGCATAGATAAGAATTTGGCATCAACATATACATTTTTGGGAAGTTTGGATTAGGGGAAAGAAATGTCCTGTACATATTTATAACATGCAATGATGTACCACAACAGTCTACAAATTGGCAAAAAAAAAAAGTGGGTGAACTATGACTCTACACAATGATTATTTTATTTTTTAAAAGCTTTTTTTAATTCTGCGTTTTGACGCACAACGCAGCTTTCTCCTCTCCATTCCATATAAGCAGCTGGGGGGAAATAATGACAGCCGGCTATTTCAGACAGTGAAACCGAGAGTACGAGCGGTGTGACAGCTTGTTCCTCTTCTCACCAGCTCAGTCAGATGCGCACAGCTCGAACTTCCTTGTACAAGCCCAGTGCGCTGCGCCCCCTCGACCCGTCCGCATCTTCAGCCAGAACCGCAAGAGAAGAAACAGTTCTGTGAAAGGATGGAGCCGACGGAGACGAAATGAGGATTATGCTTTGCACGGTCACCCGAGTCTAGAAGAGCACATATACAAAGCGCAGAAGTAACAGTCGAAGTGCGGTAAGTGTCCTCTTGATCTGCGTTCGCCTGTGTAGGAAGGGACAGGGAGTAGACAGACTGAACGATGACCGTAAGACAACATATATATATATATATATATATATATATATATATATATATATATATATATATATATATATATATATATATATATATATATAGATAGATAGATAGATAGATAGATAGATAGATAGATAGATAGATAGATAGATCATGAAGTAAATGTGTCGGAAATATAGTAAGAAAGTTTTGCTTTGGCATGCAGTTTTTACAACAAGGATGCTAAAACGATACAACAAAAAGAGGAACTTCAGTCTTTGAGTTGAAACAACCACCGCCTGCAGACGTCACTGTCCACAAATTATACATAGAGGAAATATGAAAATGGTCTAAAGTGAAGTGAAAGAAACAAAACAATTGTATTACAGCGCTTCCCACCACTTTCGTATGCATTCTGGTGAGGGGTCTCACGCGTGCTTGTGTGTGGGTGCGTGTGAGAGAGCTATTTTTAGACTGTCCAAACCAGAAAGCAGCAACTAGACTAGTTTCTGTTCCGTTACTTGTGTATGTGCATTAACTTTCATTTTAGATGTCCAGTGGTCTTAAGATCATAGACCCCCCCCCCCCCCCCCAAAAACAAAACAACAACAGATATACTGTAGATGTATTTTGTAGTGTGTGAGGACATGTGTTTGTGATATTAGTGAGTGTATCCCTTCAAGATAAGTGCTTAGGTTTGTTAAAACAGGTCATTTGTCATGTCTATGTATTTTAAATATTAGATAAGACATGGGTTTTTAAATGCATCGATGTACTCCACGTATATTTTGTTACAATTTCTTCAATTTCTTACACTTTGTGCATGAAACATATGTGTGCGATGTACACTGCAGAAATGCCAGCGTTGCATCATGCTAGTTGTTAAATCCCCCTAATGTTGTAAAGCAGAGAGTTAAGAGCTATCGCAACCCCACATTTTCAAATGACACAACACCGAGACTGGTCGCTTGAGTTTGTCTTGCTTTGACAGAGAAGCAGAATTTGAATTTTTAGACAAAACCAACTTCCTCTTAGAAGAGCAAAATGCTTAAAAAAATAACATAGAAAATGGTTCATTATGTACAATAACAATATATAGTTAATATATCTTACCTATAGGGCTGACACTAATGATTATTTGCATTATGGATTAATCTGTTTAGTATTTTCTCAATTAACTGTCTGGTCTATAAAATGACAGAAAATTGTTTTAAATGAAATTTTTCAGAGGTCTTGCTTTATCCAACAAACTCAAAGATATTCACTTTACAATGATAGAAAACATCAAACTTTAAGAAGCTGGAACCAGAGGATTTGGGGCTTGATGATTCATATAAATGAGAGGAAAAAAAATCAAACATCAAAATAGTTGCTGATTGCAGTCCGGAGTCTTTTCCTGTTGATAAGTTACTTAATAGCGATGCAAGTGCCTCCTTCTTTCTCTCTTTCTTTATGTCGTCCTGCCGGTTGTGTGCCAGGCTGGCAGGTGATATTGTTATGGCCTGAGGCAGTTCGAAACAGGTACACAGCCTGGCAACCCACAAAATGTACATCTGCTCAAAAAAAAATCACTTCTCATAACAGAATATATGTTATGTAATACATGAATTATTCCCATCTGTTGAGAGACTCTAGGCTCCTCTGTGTTCAACTAGTTTTCAAGTAGGATAATACTCCTCAAAGCCGGCCCTCGGCATAGGCGGTATAGGCAAATGAGCGGAGATTTTTTTAATTTATTTTTTTATTGATAACTTTTACCTTTTTTTTACTAATACTATTTTAATACTTTTATTTTTAAATATAGTTGTTTTTTAAAAGCCTTATAGTGTAATCATGGCATTCAGTTGAAGTACCCTTCAAGAACTGAACTATGCTCACTGCTTGGGCAGCTATCGGTGCAGATGGATGTAAGGTTGAGCTAGCTAGGGTTAAGGCAGCAGATACAAGTCTATAATGTCGAAGTGTGTTTCTTGTTGTGCTCAAGTTAACAAAGTTTCAATGCACACTTTCTGTCCACGTATCCTAAAAGCTTGCACTGAATGTGGCTGTCTGTCGTATTGCAGATTCATGGCTATGATGATGTTTGCAGTGGTACTTATTTGCATGGTATGATATGGTTGGATAATTATGTACGGGGCCTTTAAACAAACACTTACCTTAGAGGTACAGTGTGATAGAAGGGTCAGCAACATTATATGTTGATTAGGGTTTTGGAGCAGTCAAGTACTTTTTTTGAAAATATATAAGATCCAACGGTGTTGGAAAGATTTTCAGAAACAATTCAAGTAGATATAGATCAAGAATTAAAAAAATTATAACAAAAACAGTTGGAAAAAGTTAGTTAAAAAATAATGAATAAACAGTTGAAATCATTATCCAAAAGTAATGGATAAATGGTTGAAATAGTAAATTAACTCAGTGTTAATACTTACTATTAATGTATATTATGTTAATACTTACTACTAATGCAACAGAAAGGCTTGTGGTTGACTATAACGGCGGTCCTGTTTTAGACATTAGCACTGCTCTTGAATAGTACAGTTCTCATTTTAAATCTATGTAACCTTTGAAAGAAGAAAGAACACATTCTTCCTCTTTCAATAAAATTAGCTTATGGTGGCAAATGTTTATGCTTTAGGGCGTGGCTACCTTGTGATTGACAGGTTGCTACACGGCGTTGTCCGGTCTGGGAGTTGTCCATGTTTTTCTTCTTACAACTTTAATCCTTTCACAGTGTGCTTTCAGTTCATGAAAGTGTATTGTAACCATTTTTGGTCGCTTAAAAATGTCTTATTCTGCTTTAAGTTGTGCTTAGCTCCACCTTCTCGTATTACTTCTGATTTCAAAAAACCAAGATGGTGACAGCCAAAAGGCCGACTTTGAGGCTTCAGAATGGCAGTCCACAAACCAATGGACGATGTCACGGTGACTATATCCACTTCTTATATACAGTCTATGGTCCATATCACACGCTGTGTTGCACCATTTTTCTAGTGCAACACAGTGCCCAGAACGGACAAATTAAACATTGTGTTAGATGGGCATTAGCATGTTTAGTCAACGTTAGGTTGCCAGGAAAAATCAGAGACTCCAACAAGTCACTGCTACTGGCTGAGAAATAATCCGGCGCATAATCCTCCATGAAACTAGATTTTTACAGATTACACAAACAGGAAAGATGTTGTTAAGTAGTGAGCTGTAGAGGTTATGATAAGTGAACTTTGCACACAGCCATGTTAGCTGTTTCCCACTGTTACCAGACTTTGTGCTAAACTAAGGCAACCTGATCCTGGCCTTATATCAAGCGTATTGCAGTGATATCAATCTTCTCATATAACACAAAGAAGCATATTTCAGATTTTTGGATTTCCACAATTGACTTATTTGGCCATGTTGAGGCTCATGTTGTTGTGTGACCGAGGAGGTAATGGGAAATAATGTCATCATTCATATGATCTGAACTTACGCAAGACACTTTTTCATCCTTCCTTAGAAAGCTCATAAAAATACACATTCCTGCTTACCACTGAATTCCTATCAACTTCCCAGAGAGTTTGTCTTCCAAAGTGTGTTGGATAGTTGTTGATAGAATTCAGAATGTCAGACTTTTTTTACTTAGGAACAACTGAGTTGATAGATAGATAGATTTGGGATTTCCAGCATTAGAGCTGATCTTTCTTTCGACATTCTTGTCAAACTAACACAGAGCTGATTCCACAGATATTGTAGTTCGATTTCCTCCTGAGAGTTGAGACGAGTTTAGTCTGGCTCTGTCCAAAGGTTAAAACATCATGCATTATACAAAATCAGTCTTCCTGCACCTTTAACACTTATTAATCATCACGTTAGCCATTTGTTCAATCCACATAAAAAGTGTAAAAACAGTTAGTTGTGGTTTTGGGAGTCACGCGTAGGGAGCAGTGATGTCTTTGATAAAATATGTTTTTTAGTGAGCTTCAGGAATACTGGTTGTTGGGGCCCGGCTCGCTGTTTCTCCCTGATTCCGGTTTTTATGGTAAGCTTAGCATCTGCTAGCCTTAGCTCCATATTTAGGTAATATAATAATACATACTCTTCTAATCTAATGTATTTTCCCAGACATCTCATCATTTCAAGAAAGCTTTAATTTGCCTTAAGTGTTTTGGTTTGCTGGTCTCCATGATTGAGTCCCAATGGATCTCACTGTCTTGCACTCACAGTTTGAGAAAAGCAGTCTTTCAGTTCAAGAGTTGCCATGTGAGCTGATTTACACTGTCATTCAGGCTATGTGAAATTGTGGATTTCATTTGATATGTATTGTAGCTGCTTTAGTCACCGACTGAGATGAATCAATGACAGCTGCAATTTTTTTACAGAGTTAAACTAGGACAATGCGTTACCACCAGCCTAATGCTGACCTCCATCAGTAGAAACATGACAGGGAGCCGTAACTGAGCCTCCTAAGGTTAGACATCTAAAGAGGAACAAGGTTTGAAACAGAGAGAAAAAAAAGGAAGCAAATAGGTTAATTTTGACCTCCAGAACACCGGAACTTCCTGTGTCTGAAACATTTTCCACTGCTTACCACTGTACAGCGGTGAGTGTCAGCAGGGCAGTATGCTAATGACTGGTTACGACTTTCATCAAAGCGATGCTTGCAGAAACGATTGAAGTTAAAGTGATTCGAAATGTATCGACTGAGGATATAATGCTTCTTCTTTTGTGGTAGTTCTGGTTATGCCACGGTGCGACCTCTCCAATCACAAGAGTTCTGTTTGCAGCTCCGCTGTTTATGATAAACATTACAATCTGCTTCTCTGAGCTGAAGAGAGACAGGTTACACGTGTATGTGTGCCAACATGTGCCATAAAACACAACTACCATCTGCCATCACAGACTCCCTCTTTGTTCTCGCTTCTCCTAAACCTGGTTCCAGATAGCTGCATTCACATTTACATGAGGATACACAAAGTCAGATTCAGTGTGAAAGAAAGAGAAAACAAAGTATTCTCTAGACATTACTGATGAATAAGTGTCTTGTGTGAACATATGTTTATTGCAACGGTCGATGGAAAGACCTTGCTGTGTTCATTCTTGTAATATCTTAATAGATAGATAGATAAAACATTAGTGCAGGTGGCCAACATCCGTGAAAACTATTGAGTCAGAATGAACACCGACAATGTTGAGGTTGCAGACGCATCCACACAATAACAGCCATGGTCATCTAGTAAGCTGACTGACTGTGTCAGCTTTAATTCTGCACCCTGAAGTGAAGAATATCTAACTATATCATGTCATAGTTCATTTTCACACATTCGCCACCCAATATTAGGGGGATTTTGAAACACATTTACAGTTACAGCCAGCTGAGAGAGATAATGGGCCTCAGGCAAGAAGCGATATGAGAACAATTCCCCTCTTATTTTTCTTCGTATCCACGTTTTGTTTTCCTATTTTTCCTTGCACCCTTTTTGTTTCTGGGATTCGCAGATGTTTTCTTGTTTTTGCTTAAGTGAGAAAACACTTTACCAGTGGTCCAAGTTGACCAAGATAAGAAAAAAAAACTCTGAAAACGTGCAACGATGCTGAAGTGCCTCAAACAAAGAAGTCTGATTGTATAGAAGTCTATGAGAAACTGACCGTACTTCTCACTTGATTTACTGTCATTATCATTATTATATCCGCCTGGAGGATCATGTGATTGGTCACGTGTGTGCGTAACTCTGTGCGTCCCTAAGTGAGTCCGAGGAGGATGTTTACCGTTTACCTGAGGAACTGGAGGGTGAGCCCAGTGCAGAGCGGCGGCCATTAGCCAGCCAGTGGGACACACACACATGCACTAACATGCACTAAAAGGCGTGCACGGGCGGCCCGTCTAACAAACAAAGCGCAGAGGAGCTTGGATAACAACGCACACAGTGGGAGAGAGACTTCATTCTCTACCACTATATTTTTACGTAGATAATAGTTGTTTGCCGCTTTAATAATGCTCTGAATCAGGAATAATGATGCAATAGCTCAGAGCTCAGAACAGGCCGCTTTACATCGACCAAACAACCATATAGCTGTGATATAATCGAAACACATCTCACAGCCTGAAGTGAGCTAACAAGTGATCAAGTGATACAACAAAATAGGCCCTCCTGTGGTGGTTGCTACGAAACGTACTAGTTATATATTTACTCCAGTAGTGTCAGTATAGTGCCCCTTGTAGAATTCAAAGGTCATTTATTACTTTAATTGTTCATGATTAACAGTGTTTTTGTGACAAACACTTCCTCAACAACTGCATACTCAGTGTATGTTCCTTATTAAATGGGAGTGACTGCCACTATTCTCTATATAAAGCAAAAACATATCCAGTCACACAAGGGCTGAGAGAACTGGGCATTTTTGTTTCATGTCCTGCCGTCTCTCCTCTGTTGTCCTTCTGCAGAAGGAACCATGGGCTGTGTGGCCTCGAAGAAGGAGCAGGAGCCTCTCGGCAAAGAGACGAGCAACGACGACCAGCAGAGCTCCGCGCAGACGGCCCATTACGTCAAAGACCCCACCGCAGGAAACTCCGGGAACAAATCTGTAAGCAGTAATGTGGCAGATAAAAGTCACATGGCGAGTAACAATGTAACATGTATAAAAAGTCACAGAGAGAAGTTGAGAATCTGTACTTTGCTTCCTCAAAAATGCCCCTTTCTAATACAACTTCTACAACTAACTGTGACATGCCCGTTGGTGGAAGTATTCAGATCCTTTAAAATACCAATACAGCAATGTAAAAATACTCCATTACAAGTAAAAGTTCCGCATTCAAAATCTTGATTCAGTAAAACCACAGAAGAATTTTAAACAAAATACACTTAATACATCAAAAGTAAAATTAGTTGTGCAGGAAAAATGGCCCCTGTGACTATTAGAGCTACTTTATATACTGTTTAATCCTTATCATAATAAGATGATAATGGGGTATGGGTAAGTTCTGCGCCTGAGGACTGTTCTCTAATCTTTTCTTTTGGGGGATAATACTGGAGGATTTTTACCTCTTTAGATCGCAAATGTCAGCCCTGTCGTCATGAAACATTTTTGAAAATCTTAGTTTCTGCAAACCACAGATACTTCGAATGCTGACATATTTGTATTCGGGCAGAGCAAGTGACGTAGTGCAACGAACAACCGTTTTTGAAAGTTGCGTGGTATAATAACGAGTATAACAAGCGAGAAAAGTCCACTAAGGGCGAGTGGACTGATTGGTGAACAGGTCAAACAAACACAGGACTTTCACCCAGGAGACAGATGTGCATGTTCCATTTGAAACCAAAAGCAAACACTGACTTGATGTTTTTCTAGCGACTGGGTTGCAAATATGCCCCAAGGGCCCCAACAAGAAGTTGCTTTTTTTCTTCACAAGCTAAAAAGTTTGATCTAAAAAGTACTTACAGTAGTAACTATAGTGGGCAAATAAATGTAGTGGGGTAGAATAACATCAAATGGAAATATTGTAATTAAGCACAGTACTTTATTTAATGTACTTAGTTACTTTCCACCACCGAATGTAAATTTAGATCTTTAGCCACATTGGATCTGACCAAAATGTGTTGATGAACTTAGCAAATAAAAATGGCCGTGCACACCGGCAGAAGAGCCCTGTCATTTAAAAACAACAATGAGGAAGACTAATGGTGTCAATTGCAGAAGCAGTGAAAGTATGACGAGGTTCAAAAGAGAAAAGAAAACACTGTTTGATTAGTTACTACCACGGTTTTCTTCTCAGAGAGGATAGACGTGCGCCGACATATACTCCGAAACATGTACCCGTTGCTTGTTTGCATACTGGCCGGTGAAGTAGCAGTGCTGCTGCATGTGAAGTGTGGTTCCTCTGGCTACTGCTTCCTGTGTGCTGACTGTAACTGTTTCACCCCCCAATGAAGGAAGAGGAAGTGACAGAAGCAGAGCACTCGGCAGGAGACAAAACTTGAGTTGTATTATCTCTCAGATGTCTAAATGTGTATGTCTGTCTTGCTGTCTGGTCTCTACACAGCTCAGCCCGTTATACATTTGTAACGTTGCACTATGTTGCAAGCAAAGCTGTCGACAACATGCTGATTTTTTAAAAGTTGATAAGACAAAGTCCTTCCTTTCAAGTGGTTGTTTTCTTTGTGATTTTATTCTAGCTAAATTTAAGACTTTAAAAATGTAAATATACAGAACAATGATTGATTATTTCAGTGAAATATAATCTTGATTTGCTTTAACATGGTAAGTAATATTTTTAGACTGCTTTAGATAATCTAATAATGACATGGTAGAATTGAAGACAATTTCAATTCAACTTTAAAGTTTATCACGTTCAAGTCGTATACAAAGTGTTGAAAGCTGCACTAATTCATATTTCTACTTTAACAATGGAAAAAAATAAAATGCCATGTGCAAGGGATTGCTCGTAGCGAATGCTCGCAACTCTAGAGAGCATTTTTTTAGCATCTTTTGGCTAATTGTTTTGTTTTCCTGGCCTGCACCTTTAAAGTTTTGTTTCAATCCCACGGCTCGTTTTATAGCAAGTTAACGACAAGCTGGCGTAGAAAGTCCAACAGTTTGCCATAACAACTTGATATGATGATTGTGTTGCTATGTCCCTAAGCAAACCAAAAATGTATGATTATTGCAACTTTAAAAAAATGTTTTTGTCATTTTGAATAAACAAAATTGTGGGGAATGAATATTTGACTCCTCTTGGCCTTATACCACCGCATGTCTTTCTCTCTACAGAGCAAACTGCCATCCAATGCAAACTCTTCAGATGGTGAGTCACAATTTTTATTTACATACTGCTGCAGCTCCACTCACACAGTGCAATCTCTACTTGCATTTGTATTTCAAATGAAAGTCCAACCACTAATGAAGCACTAAGATCAGGCAGGTGTATTTCCAACCTCCCACATTTCAAACACCACCACAGAGAGTAAACACGCTTGCAGCTTTCACATGACACCACAAAAAAGGCACATATTTATTTTACACTGCACGTCTAGACCGCAATTTACCGACGCAAAGCCCCCAGCTTCTTCTCACTGTTTTTCTGGGCCATGCTGCCGTAGGAGAGAGCATCGCCATGGCGCTGTACGACTACGAGGCCATCCACGATGGCGACCTCGGCTTCAAGAAGGGAGATAAGCTCCGAATCCTAGAGGAGTAAGTATCAACAGAGAGAGCAGTCGTTGCTTCGGATGTGAGGATAACAATAATAAGTTAGCTGCTTGTTCAAAATGTAGTTTTTGGACTTGGTGAAGGATGTGGTTCACCAAGTCACACTTGTCTCTCTCTCTCTCTCTCTCTGCAGATCGGGGGAGTGGTGGAAAGCGAAGTTAATCAGTTCGGGTCAGGAGGGCTTCATCCCCAGTAATTATGTGGCCAAAGACACCCTGGAGGCCGAGGAGTAAGTGTACATTAAAACACTTTCATATGCATCATCAGTATCTGCTGAAGAGTATCATGTGCCGTATTTAGATGGCGCCTTTTTGCAGTTTGTCACGAGGCTAGCATATTGAGGTCCGTTGAGAGGGTTTCTGCGCTAACTGATCTGTTTCCTGTTGTTGAGGTGGTTCTTCAAGGGCGTGAGCAGGAAAGATGCCGAGAGGCAGCTGCTGGCCTCCGGGAACAAAATGGGATCCTTCATGATCCGAGACAGCGAGACCACCCAGGGTGAGTTAAAAGAGTATTTGTCTTATAGTGGAGCAGTCTATATAGTCATGATGCGAAATTATTGAGAGAAAAATGACAAGTAATTTGATCTCGGCAGTTACTGCAGAAACTGTGTTTTTACCAGATGAACAAATAAACTTGGTTAACATACTGATGACTTTAAAGTTAAGAATTGGCCATTAAAGGCACAATGAGTATTTACCCCGCCAAAAACAGAAAACAATGTATAAACTCATACATGAATAATCCCTTTAAATTGTCACTTTTGCCCCACTAGAAGTGTGTCTCAGTAGCACCTCATAAGAGGTTTTCGAATCAGCTGAGACAATACCAGAAGGTGGACTTAAAACATTGCAGATCACAGATTTTTCAGAGACAATTGTCATTAGTGCGACACGGGACATCTTGCTACCGTAGCCACCGCCATTTTTTATTCACGCCACCCAGAATTCTTTTAAAATGTCAACCCGCAAAACTACGCCTTACACACCATAAAACTGAGTGCAGACGTTCTTCTATTTGGGATTCAGCGAGTGTCCCGTTGAAGATGATGTCACGGCAGTTTTACCCGGCGTTGCTACGCCGATCAGCTGAGAATCGTCCAAACTGCAGAGAGTACTATCCTCAGTGGAAAACGAAATAGAAAGAAAAGTGTAAACACGGCTATCGAGGAGCATTTAGCAGACATTCACACATTACAAACTGGGGGTGTGACTTTTGAAAGAAGTTAGCATTTAAGAGCCATTAAAGATGCTATTGAGATGAATTGTGGGAAATGAAGGATCCAGTGTTTTTGGAGCTTGACCCATAATAGTGAGTAGATATCTTGGGTTCTGTGACGTTGATTTTGATTCTCCTTTTTTTTATTCCCCAAGTTTATGGAAGTGCAATACAAAGTGATTGGAGGGCCCCTTTAAGTGTTACTTGGCAGGAAGTCCCAGAAGCTGTCACAAGAATGAAGATCTTTAAGATATACTAAACATACAAAAAAAATATTTCCAAAATGCTGAAACATCTAAAAATACAAGCTTGTATAACTGAAAAAATATTGGTATCAGCATTTATTTTTTAAATCCCCTACTGGTCACATGGTAACTACTGTCTTCTTTCTGTTTTAGGCAGCTACTCCTTGTCTGTGAGGGACCGTGACCCCCAGTCCGGTGACACGGTCAAACATTATAAGATCCGTACGCTGGACAACGGAGGATTCTACATCTCACCACGCAACACCTTCAGCACCCTGCTGGAGCTGGTCAGCCATTACAAGAGTGAGTTCACTACTGTCACTGAAGGATTTGAACCTCTTCACAGCCGTGTGTTTTAGCAGTCTAGTTGAGTAATTGCTTTGTCATTACAATCATGGTGTAAGAAGCAAATAAGGGGTTCCCAGTAATCAGTAAGGGGTTAATTTTATTTCAAAATATTTCTCATTTAATGCTCTCAGAAAATAGTAACTTCAGTTCAGTCTGTGTCCCTCCACTAAATGTGAAGCAGAGCGCACTCTACTGGCCAACTTTAATACCTTAACCTATGAGAAACTGTTTCTGGAACTAGTGGCACCATGATTGAAAACCACAAACTCATGTAGTCGATCTGTTGTTCGGGAATCAAGGATGGAATCTCTTGCAAAAGCAAACTCTTCTTTCAAAACTATGTAAACTCTTCCAAAAAATATATTTTTGCACAAAAAAAAAAAAAAAGAATAGCTCATTCTTCATGCCAACTGCCAATTATCATTGTCATTTGTAGCATGTTGTATATACAGAATATGAACACAGATCCAGTGGGTTTATTCTCAATTCTCATATACTCATAATAATATTAGACACAAGTTCTAAGGCGAGACACTTCGGGCAAAACCATAGTTTTTCATGCACTGGTCAACGTAAACATTTTGGTCATGTCTTCTTTCAGACAAGTGAAAACAAAAACATCTGATACACACACATTTTTTTACTTTACTACGTTCTCTATTTGCGTTCTCCTAAATTCCCCAAAAGTTACCGATAATGACTCCTTTGCACATTTGTAAAAAAATATGCACAAAAAATATGATTACCATCACAAAACTTTCCCAGTTCAAACTTCCTCAGTAATCAACTGGGGAAGTTTCCCTGTGATATGTAACGGTTAATTGTTTAACCCTATTCACCTGTAGTGTCTCCCCTTAACTGAACTTGACACAATCATATTTACGGTATTGTACTGTTCTCTAAATACAGTACAGTGTAACTACAGTCATCTCTCTCTTCAGCATTGACCTCCATTGTTGTGCACAAACAGCAAACTGGAATCCTGTTCATACTGTTCATGCTCTGATTTCTAAGTTATTTAAATGGTCACAGGTGTTTTCACAGGTGCATTCTGGGGGCAGGTGACTGATAATTGATTGTAGGTATATCAAAGGAAGCGTTAAGCAAACAACATGCGCAGTCTTTTAGTTTTGCATGACGAGGCTGATGTAGATAACTGTGTGTAGTTATTTGCAAAAAGTGTGTTTTAGATCAATTATTATTCCACAAGGTTTTGTTTCTTGGCAATTGCAATAAACGATTAAGTGATATATTGAATTGCTCTTTAGTAAGTACTGGCATCAGCAGAAGAGTGTTTTAATTTTTGCTGAAATATAATTTCCCGTATAAAGAACAAAATTGTGCTGATTTATTTTGTATAAAAACATTTAATTAAAGATTCTTGAAATATTTTTCCGTTTATTCCAGAGCAGGGAGATGGTCTCTGCCAAAACCTGACCAGCCCGTGTTTGAGCCCCAAACCTGAGAAACCGTGGGAGAAAGACGCCTGGGAAATCCCGAGATCGTCACTCAAAATGGATAAAAAGCTTGGTGCCGGCCAGTTCGGAGAAGTCTGGATGGGTGAGCTGGATCCGGATCGTTTTACAATCCAGTTACTGATGTAGATGTGAAGCCGGCAATTCATTTTCTAATTCTGATTGTTTGTTTCTGCTTGAAGCCACGTACAACAAGCACACCAAAGTAGCAGTGAAGACCATGAAGCCTGGCACCATGTCAGTGGAAGCCTTCATGGGCGAGGCCAACCTGATGAAGACTCTCCAGCATGACAAGCTGGTCCGACTCAATGCTGTGGTCACCAAGGAGGAGCCCATCTATATCATCACTGAGTTCATGGAGAAAGGTGTGTGTGTGTGTGTGTGTGTGTGTGTGTGTGTGTGTGTGTGTGTGTGTGTGTGTACACACTTGCACAGCTTCTTGTGAAGCTTCAGAGTGAGGACATTTTTGTCAGGGAGGACATTTTGGCCGGTCCTCACTTTGGGATGGACCTTCAAAAGCCTGTTTGAGGGTTTAGACCTGGTTTTAAGGTTCAAGTTAGAATCAGGTTTAGGTAAAGTTTGGGATAAGTGTTGGGATGAGGCATATAGTTGTGATGGTTAAGGTTAGTGTATGGCCTTGGGAATGCATTATGTCAATGAGAGTCCTCATAAATGGTTAAACAGATAGCTAAAAGTAATAAATACTTGACTTGATAAATGGTTTAAATAGATAGCTAAATGTTATTAATAAGCTGTTTAAATAGTTAGAGCTCCCTAATATTAGCACTACATAAAATGTATTTAACATAAAAAATATTGGTCTAATCTTTGACAATATATGTTTTGAAAAGAATATGCGGTTGTTTTTTTGCACTACCAGGTCACAGATATTTTGCTTATGGTAAGGATGTGTCTAGCACAGTCAGATTAGCAGAATTTCTTCCATAGTCGTCTATTTAACATTCATATCTGCAGTACACCTTTGAGCCTCATGAGGGAGGTGAATGTTCGTATTGTTCTGATAATTGTAGCCTACTTATAACTTTGAATCTGATATGAAATGCTAGCATACATTCTGTTTGTTTAAACTCTGCCTAAATGCATTTATTTGGTCTCATTTACAAAGTATTTAACACGTGTATATATTTTCAATAACCCATGCATAAATTAAAGTTGTGATTTATCAAACATATATTTATTTTAAAAGGCTGGTTAAGGAAACACTGATGTAGCACATTGAACTTTACATGTAGCATGCGTTTCTTAATCTGTGTGTGTGTGCCTACAGGCAGTTTATTAGACTTCTTGAAGAGTGATGAGGGCAACCGGGTCCAGCTCCCCAAGCTCATCGACTTCTCTGCCCAGGTGAGAGATAGCGTCACTCCTCCATTCTACAAGTTTGCCGGACCAGATCGGTTTTGGTTGTTTTGTGTTTTGTATCAATGAATCATCTGTG
This sequence comes from Cebidichthys violaceus, assembly GCF_023349555.1. Lineage (NCBI taxonomy): Eukaryota > Metazoa > Chordata > Actinopteri > Perciformes > Stichaeidae > Cebidichthys > Cebidichthys violaceus. The sequence goes on from NW_027176816.1 coordinate 16,332,883, forward strand.
TGTCTGCAACACTGCACAAGCCTTAGCTGAATACTCAAATGTTTTTGGACCGTGTGCTATCGGTTATTTTTGCTCTTGCATACCTAACTGTCGACACCAGTAAGAAAACAAGAGCTGAATTCTCTGTTTGTATGGTGTGTAGTAATGATAAACACAGTGTCATACATGTGAAGCACTTTAAACTACACCCAGACAATATGATCCAGTTGCAGAACTTGCAATTTCCAGTCCAACCTGCACCACCTCCTGGAAAGTATCAGCAGGCAGCAACCTAAAAAGTGATGCAAATGCTGAAGTGCCTTAAACTTGCATTCTCTCTACTGGCCATCAGGGGGCGACTCCTCTGGTTGTAAAAAGAAGTGTGATTGTATAGAAATCTATGATTTGTTACCTCAGTTTATGGTCTCAATCACTAGTTTGAAGTCTTCTTCAATGTTGCGTGATGTTCATTTAGTAAATGATGGACCATTTAGAGTCAAATAGACCATGAAGCAGGGTATGCTTTAGGGCGTGGCAACCTTGTGATTGACATGTCAGCTGTAGCTGACTACCTCGTTTGTCCACCACATTCCAAATATGGTCACTTCCGTTCACTGGCTACATAAAACCAAGATGGTAACAGACAAAATCGAAGATGGCGATGGTGAATGTCCACAAACTAATGGGTGACATTCACTTCTTGTATACAGTCAGAGCCAGTGTTTGGTTTGTCCCTTTTGAGCAACTGTAGAAACGTGGCAGTACAAAGCCCAATGTAGATATGAAGGCCTCAGTCTAAGCTAACAGAAACACTAAGATTCTTAGTGTCAGGATATTTTACACCAATTGAAAACATAATAAAGACTAATATATTCCATTGTTGATGAACTGGTCGTTTAAAAAGTGAAAGAGTTCAAACACCTTCAACGACTGCCCTCCTAGTTATGTTGGTGAGGAAATGAGGGGAATGCAAAGGCTAAAATAGAACTAGCAAAGTAGCAATGAAGGTTACATTCTGTGTTTAGTGCTACATATTTTTACTATAAACTTGTTGGGTAGTGGGTATGGAACGGGGAAAAAATTAATTTACCAAATCTTCAATCTTGACAAAGAGGAGGTGGATTGATTCAATTTCACCAAGACACATTTGTCATGTTAAACTATACATCAGATTAATTCATTCACGCATAGTAAATGTCGGTTTTCTGTTATAAACAGCAGTGCAATTTGCTGAAAGAAACAGAGCAGTGTATACAAAACTAGTACACGTATAGTATGTCTGAGAGCGTGGAAGTTTTGTTTTTAATAAGGAAATAAGAAAAGCGTTGAAGTGTCCAGTATGTTTTGTCCAATTGGGGTGATAGTTGCTATTGGCAACTATGTTTTGATTCTTTTGCACTCATTTGTCTCTAGACCGCAGAGGGTATGGCCTACATCGAGCAGAGGAACTACATCCACAGAGACCTGAGGGCTGCCAACATCCTGGTCAACAAGGCTTTGGTGTGCAAAATCGCTGACTTTGGCCTCGCTCGCATCATCGAAGACAACGAGTACACTGCCAGGGAAGGTACAGCACGATACTCACCGTCACACGTTGTGTAGCTGGGTGTCATCAGCATAAGTGATTAGGAAACTGGAGAACTGATTCCCCCAGAACTGATGAAACAGGAGCGGTCAACAGTTTCGTCAGTTCTGGGGAAATTACTTTGTGTGAGTGAGATGTCGGATTACAACACGAGTGCCAAAAATAGTAAAGGGTGACGATGAGATCAGCTTGCCAACTGGCTCACTGAATGAGCCAGATGATATAAGAGTTTGAGAAGATACGTGTCCAGCATGGAACTAACAATGTCAACATTACTTGACTGTTTTCCATTGTGCCCTACAACCCAGGAGCCAAATTCCCCATCAAATGGACAGCCCCTGAGGCCATCAACTATGGCTCTTTCACCATCAAATCTGACGTCTGGTCCTTTGGCATCTTGCTGACTGAGATTATCAGCTATGGACGTACACCATACCCAGGTAAGTGGATCACTGGTTTCAGCTATAATATGGAATGCCTCTGAAGAGCAAAGGTGTTATTCCATTGCTGCACCTAAAATGAGCACATTAATTGTCTTGGATTTGGTTTAAAGTGGCCTTCCAAAATTAGGTAAAGATACCGCCAGATTTACCTTGTGAGTGTGGAGCACTATTTGTAGTCTCCTTCTTATGTCATTGTCAACCACTCATCACCTTAGTCCTTGACAGTTTATCATTTTGTATCAATCAAGCTTTTCTCAAGGTATTAGGACGAAAAAGCACCAGGCAGCATACAAAATTACAGTATTCTGTGGCCGGGAGGCACATTCATGTGTTTAGGTTGGAATAAATTCTTTGTAACATAGGTCAACATGTCACAAAAGTCACAGGACTCTGATTAACGATTGGCTATGGGTACTCTCACACTGCTTTCCGTCGACATTGCATAGCAGCTCGTCGCCAGCCGCACTTTGCCGCTGCTCTGGTGTGTTTTTCAAAGTTACGGTTAGTCCTTGATTCCAGGTGCAGCGGTAACAAGGTTTTGAATTTTGAAGCTTTTTTAAAAAAGTGCTTGCTAACGAGTGGCTTAATGAGACAAAACGTCATCACGCCGAACACTAGTCCTACTTTAGCTTAGTGGTGGTGACGTGCAGTCATGTGACAGTGGTGTAGTTTGTGTATAGCCTAACGTTAGCTTTCTTGTGGTGATTGCATTCATGCTTCAAAAATCATTAAAAAGGTGTTTATTTGTGAGGATTATCTTGCTCAACAAAACGTGTAAGTATTAGAAACTTGTGTTCGCCTCAGAATTGATTTTTTAATGTGCTCATAATGTCAATGCTAACATGCTAGCCGCATTTTAGCATGATAATGTCTGCTAATGCTTTGTAAACACAAGGTGCAGCTGAGGCTGATGGGGATGTCATTAGTTTTGCAGGTATTTGGTCATAAACCAACGCATCGGACAATTACAATTTTGACCTGATGATGGCGTTAGTAAAAAGTCAGATGGTCACGAATGTTAGGACATCATTAACCAAATTACATGGCAATTCATCTAATAATTTTGTCTGGATATTTACCTCAACACCACGATTCATCAATGTTATTATAGTGCAAAAGGTAATGTAACCATTGAATGGCCGTGAATGGCGGCCTATCCAGCCTCTCTTAACCCGATCCCGTGCTCTTGTATTCAGGGATGACCAACCCGGAGGTGATTCGTGCCCTGGAGAAGGGCTACCGAATGCAGCGCCTGGACAGCTGTCCCACCGAACTCTATGAAATCATGCTGGAGTGCTGGAAGAACAAGCCTGAGGACCGTCCTACCTTTGATTACCTGCAGAGTGTCCTAGAGGATTTCTACACAGCCACAGAGAGCCAGTATCAGCAGCAGCCATGAGGCTGAACATCCACAGACATGTTTTTCTCTTATAGTGCTGTTCCTTTCATACTTAACAGCAAGTCCAGTTTCTACATGCAGCAGTGCAATTCAGAGTGCACACACACACACACACACACACACACACACACACACACACACACACACACACACACACACACACACACACACAATTCATATTTTCATTGGATTCTCCTCACTTTGAGGGAGAACAGTAATAGTAATAGTAATATAACCACAAAAGAGAGAACGCAAAATATAACTTTCTACAACGCCCATGCCAATAATGCATTATAAACATACTTGTTATTGTATTGTGTTTATAGCACTGCACGATTATAGTTATAAGCACTCATAACTATTTGTAATGCTTTATTACACGAATCATAAAACATTATAAAGTATTATATAATGACTTATAAGGTCAGGTATCATAATACTTTATAATTGTTGGTCACTCTCGACATTTCTTTTTGCAAGGATCATAGTGTATTATTATTCCCATATTGGTCAACATCGTAATCTTTTTATAATGCATGACAATCAATGCTATAATGCATTATTATCACTGTTATAATGCATGTATGCATTATAATGTGATTATAAGTTACTCTAAGAGGACACTGTTTGAAAAATAAAGAATGACGAAAAATATCATTAAATCTATGCAAGAACAACACAGAAAGCATTGCATTTTTTATAATTTTTTATTTTTACTTTGCTTAAAGGATACAATAACCACTTAGCGTTGCTTATACAATCACATTATAATGCATTATAATAGTGCTTATAATGCATTATGAAGTGAGTGACCAGTAAGTATTAAGCTACTTGACCTTATAAGTCATTATAAAATGCTTTACAATGTGTCATGATTGTTATAAAGCATATATTTATGAGTGCTTATAACTATAATCATACAGTGCTATAAACAGATTATAGCATATGTTTATAATGCATTATAGACCTGTGCATCATAGAAAGTGTCACCAAAATAATATATACATTTATCGTTATTCTTACTACAACAATGCGATTCATGAGTGTGTTTGGGGGGGATGGACAGGCTCTCCACTGTGCAGTAAAAAAGCTTTTTCCGAAACAAAAATAAAAGATAAAAAGCCATACCACTCTTCTACCCTTATCCCTCTTATAATGTGTGTATGGTCCCTTACATTCAAACAGCTTTGAAGTTGTTTTACTACATTACATGTAAAATGCAGGAGGCCTCACTGTACAGTATATGCTATGGCGCCTCACACACAAAATATTATTTCACACAAGCGCACAGCCATATCGGCAAACAAACGAGGCCACCCGAAAGCAGTCGCATGGAAAAAAGACTGGATTTAGTTGTTGTGCTCCAGCGCACATTGTGCATCCATCAAAGGAAGGTACGACCTTGAAATGTGTTGATGTCAACAACATAGCAAGCAAAGCTGTTGTTGTCAACCTCCCGTCAAACGTACTGTGTCCTACATTGCGAAAGGAGAGCAGGGGAGCAGTGGACTTTACAAAGTGCAGAATACTGTGTGGCTGATATATTCTTAAATATTCTATTTACAGTATATTCCATAGATATGTTCCAGCACGATCTGGCTTGAAATTAGCATGACCCCTTCACTGTGCCTTTTTCTGTCTTAACATTTATAATATATTCCACATGCTCTGTGTATATAGTACGCAAATAAATCAAATTATTTAGGAATAGGGTTTAACGTGAAGCTATATTAACTGATAATGTGTGTTGATCCTTTTGGCTCAGTAAACTTTTGTTCTGTATTTGGGAACTAAATTTAAAAAAAGCAGTGCAAACAGATTTTCCACATCTTTAGGCCTTCTTGTTTCTTGTGTGAAATAATTAATTTATTTTTGCAAATTGTATTGAATATTAGTGTATCTGGAATGCAATGATCTTTTCAAACCTAACTGCCTTGTGATTCTTGTATTGTTGGAAATAGCAATGGATTTTGTGGACCAAGATCCTTCAAATTTAAAGGGAATATTTTTGACATATTTAAGATGTTGTTATTTTATGATTTGGTTAGATTTGGTCAGAAACAATAAGTGAGAGAATATATTTTTTTTTTATTGAACGCAAATATAGAGAATGATGTTTGTGTTTTTCTTTATCAATATAAAACTCTTTGCATATTTTGTTTTGTTAGATGCTTGGCTCAATGAAACTGTTGTAAACATTTTCAAATAAATTGTTTTAGAAACAATTATCTATCCAAATGTGCATTTATATAAAAGCAAGCAATGTTGCCTGACTGATGTGTGGAGACAGATGCACCCTCAAACTAGAGACTACTCCTTTTACTCCTGCCCACACAACTCTCACACCAGGATTGATCTATTCTTATTGTCAACACAGCTAATTCATAGAACACTAGAATCTGAATATTTATCTAGGATGCTGTCTGATCATTCACCTTTGACCCTATCTATTTTGATGCCAGAAAAACCAGCAAACCAATATAGATGGCGTCTGAACCCTACTCTCCTTCATAGACCAGACTTTTGCCAGTTTATTAGGGACCAGATAACTTTTTTTTTGTGAGACAAACTGCGCCTCCTCCCCTAATAGTTTCATATTATGGGACACGCTAAAAGCTTATCTAAGAGGACAAATAATATCTTATACAAAGGGTATCAAAAATAAATATATGGCAGAGATAAATGAGCTAGAAGCAGATATTTTGAAATTGGAAAAGGAGTTTCAACAATCTGGGTCTAAAGAACTTTACAAACGGCTGGTTAACAAAAAACTGAAATACAATACATTACATACCTATAAAGTTGAAAAAAACATTTTACGAACCAAACAAAAATATTATGTATTGGGAGAGAAAGCTCACTAAATTCTGTCCTGGCAATTGAGAAAAGAGGAAAGCTCAAGGACAATTAATGCAATTCAAACTGAAACGGGTGCAACCTCACACAACCCAACAGAAATTAACGATGCATTCAAACAGTTTTATACAAATCTATATACATCAGAATCACCAGAGGATCTATCTAAGATTGATGAATTTCTGTCCACTATTGAATTGCCGAAACTCGGCCACGAAGACCAAAAGAATCTTGATTTGCCCTTCACCCAGAAAGAAATTGAAAAGGCCTTCTGCTCACTACAATCCAATAAATCACCAGGAGAGGATGGCTTCCCTCCTGAATTCTACAGAGAATTTAAGGACTTACTTACCCCCCTTATAATGGATGTGATTAATTTAGCATCCAAAACTCAAACTCTTCCAGAATCATTCTCCACTGCCATAATCACTGTGATTCACAAAAAAAATAGAGATCCATTAAAGTGTTCCTCTTTTCGACCTATTTCCTTGTTCAGATTACAAATTGATTTCCAAAGCCCTGGCTAACAGGCTTGGCCAATATTTGCCAAAATTAAAAAACCCAGACCAGAGCGGCTTTATTTTGAAACGCTCATCAGCCAATAACTTGTGCAGACTCTTTAATATTATCCATCTAATAAAATCTAAAACTGAACCTAGTGTCGCTGTAGCATTAGATGCTGAAAAGGCCTTTGGTAGGCTAGAGTGGCCGTACTTATTCAAAGTTTTGGGCAAGTTTGGATTTGGCCATTTGTTTATCAATTGGGTGAAAACCCTTTACCATAAACCCAGAGCCAAAATTACCACAAATGGACAGACTTCGACAGCATTTCCCTTGAGTAGATCGAGTCGACAGGGTTGCCCTCTGTCTCCAGGACTCTTTGTCCTGGCTATTGAACCACTTCAAGGAAAAAAAAAGTGAAATTATTCCACTCACAAACTTTGATCACACTGAATACCAACAAACAACCCCATTTAAGTGGCTACCGAATATTAAATATCTAGGAATAATTACAGATAATGATCTTAGAAACTTGTACAAATTGAATTACCTCCCATTGCTGAGTAAAGTCGAGAACGACCTACGTCGATGGATGAATCTACCCATTACTCTAATTGGTTGAATAAACTGTGTGAAAATGAATATTCTCCCGAGGTTGCAGTATCTTTTCCAGTCCTTACCCATTCCATTACCTCAAACCTTTTTTAAAACCCTCAACAAACACATTAGGCAGTTTTTATGGAACTGTAATATGCCAAGGGTGTCAATGGAAAAATTAACATGGGATTATAGTCTAGGAGGTTTTCGACTACCCAATTTAAAGAAATATTATTTAGCAGCCCAGATGTGATATATTTTGTCATTTTTTGACGGTGGTGCTGCCCCCTCTTGGATACAAATTGCACTTCATCCTTTGAAAGAAGAAACCTCCATTGATTTTATTTATAAATGGAATTCCAAAACCATATCCAGCAGGACAGACAATCCTATTTTGAAACATTTTATTAAAATATGGTATGAAGTTCACAAAACTCTTGGACTAAATATGAGACTATCACCAAAAACACCTCTAAGACAAAATTAACTTCTACCCATGACTCTAAATAACAAGATTCTGGAGACTTGGCATGACAGAGGAATCCAGCATCTCGAAGATTGCTTTGATCAAGGACTTCTCATGTTTTTTGAAGAACTGAAGAGAAAGTATAACTTGTCCAGTAGAACTTTCTTTTGTTACCTCCAGTTAAGATCTTTTTTGAGAACCAACCTAGGCCCTGGAATGACTCTACCTGTGTTAACTAATGTGGAAAAATTGCTTCACCAGGGAAATGTGTATAAATTTATTTCTAAAATGTACTCCATGTTGCTGAATGAGGGCCCAAAACCAGGATTACACAGATCCAGGATGAGATGGGAATCAGACTTGAATATAACAATTGATGAACAACTCTGGTCAGATTTGTGCCAGAACAGTTTGTCATTACATTACATTACATTACAGTCATTTAGCAGACGCTTTTATCCAAAGCGACTTACAATAAGTGCATCAACATTGGTAATCAAAAGAACTACTAGTCACCAGAAGTCATAAGTACATTTCCTTTTCCAAACAAGCATCTAAGAGCATGAAGCAGAGCATAACTCAGAGCCAAAGTACAGTGCAGAAACAAGAAAAACAGTTAGTGCTATAAGTAATACGAATACAATAAGTGCAACAAGCTAGTATGAAAACAATAAGCGCTAAGTGGAAGGCTCAGGGTAGCACTTGTCAGCAACGGTTAATGCCCGGTACAGACTTGTTCATTATAATTTTCTTCATCAGCTGTACCTCACCCCACAGAAGCTACATAAATCCAAACCTGAATTGTCAGAAATGTGTTTCAGATGTGGTATAGAGGTCGGCTCCTTCCTACACTGTACCTGGCTTTGCACAAAGGTGAGGTCCTTTTGGTATGACTTTTGTAATACAATAACTAAGATCACAGGTGTTACCTTTCCATTAGATCCTGAGCTATGTTTACTTCACAACTCTCAACAGGTCTTTAACAAAGCCCCAAATTAAACTTGCAGTAATTGCTTTATGTGTGGCCAGGAAATGTATTGCAATGACATGGAAATCTGATTCCCCCACTCTCATCGACAAATGGTCTGTGGAAATGAACAGTTGTATTCCTCCTGAAAAGATTGCATATAGTCTCAGAAAAAGATATCATTTATTTTTGAAAATCTGGCAGCCTTATTTGGAGTACATGGGTACAACACTAACAGTACAATAGGACTGTAATTATTTGAAGTTACAATATGCTTTGAGCTGTGTCACTTTATGCACCAACCTTTTTTGTTTTTTGGTTTGTTCGGGTGGGGAGAATTATTTATTTATTTACTTAATTTTATTTCATGTATTTGTGGGTTTTTTTTTTCTTTCTTAGCGTGTTATGTAATTTTTTGTAATGTTTAATGTACTGTGTTCTGTAAGCTCTGCACGTTCTCTTGCTTGGTTAAAAAACTTGGAAAAATTAAATATTCCAAAAAAAAAGCAAGCAATGTTTAATATTATTTATTTTTTTAACATACTTTTATACACACTTAATGCGCTTGTTTGTATGCATTAATTGCATTCATGAAGGTGGAGCCAAATCATAATGATTTGAAAGCATACTATTTATGATAGTTAATTAACAGACAAGCACAGTATTTTGCACTTTCAAAGGAAAATGGACAAAATATACTGTAAACGCCTTGTTAAAGGAATTACTATTTATGTATATAAGTAGGTTAGTGGTTTCATTCCGTGGTTCAGATATCACTTATCTGCTACATATGGGTGTGTCAAATAAAAAACAACTGTATTAACCGAAAAACCATAGAGCACTTCCGCGACGTCACTTGTGACACGTATTCAAAATGGCGGCCGCGGCTATGGTAAGTGGTAAAGCGAACTCTTTTTCTTTAAACTACACCTCGCTCATACTGTCTTCCCACATGAGCTCAGACGCAACGTTGCAGTTGTGGGAGAGTAAATGTCTACATTGGTCGATAAACAACATGTTAACGTTAATTTCGGTACGGACTTATTAGAGTTCGATGCTGTTTGGAGGTTGGCAATTTAGCTAACTGCTTGCTGGAGTTAGCTAATGTTAGCTATCTTTAACGTTACCTAGCTTGACTGTCAATGAGCCGTGGCTCAATTAACGATTTGTGTCATTTGCCTGATGCATGGAACTCTGCTGACAGAGTACAAATTGCCACGTATTCGGTTGTTAGACTGTCATTTGCCGTACAGCCTAGAGAAATCAGCTAGCCGAACTTTGACTCAACGTTAGCTGTTAGCAACTCTGCCAGACAGTGTCAGTTTGAGCTTGTTGTCGCTGTAGTTGACGTTGCTGAAAGATGTCAAGATGACTGCAGCAGATGAGATACAAAAGACGAACAAAACGTGAACTCAACCGTCTACGTCATTTAACTGTGCTGGCACTGTCCGATAACGTAAATGTAGTTTGTGTCAGAAGCCACGCTTGCTAACTTCCTTCACTACCGCATCATAACTCACAATGCCTATCGAATACATGCGCTCCTCGTTCATCATTGTTTATGCGATCCAATGCTGGAAAATGACAAAATAATTGCGGTAAATCAATAAGTACACCACACACACACACACACACACACACACACACACACACACACACACACACACACACACACACACACACACACACACGTCCCCCTCCGCTCTCGAGTTAGGATTTAGGGAACTCTTGGCAGCAACTACAGCCATGACTAATTGGATAGGTGGACCTGTAGCTTTGCACATCAGGACAATTTGTCTTTTAGCACAACAACTTAGGCTCTGTCAAGTTGCATGAGTGCTGCCACAAATTGAGGAGGCTGTGGATCAGCGGGTGGAAGGGGGTCCTCTACTAAGTATCCAGCCCCTCCAGTCCACATGTCAGAGTGTGAGTGACCAGAACACTGAACCCCAGGTTGCTCCCTCTGGTTGGGCCAGTCCCTGTGCATGGTGGCCTGCTCGAGGACTCGCCCACTTCAACATTCTTGTTGTCGGGGCATTTTTAATGTTTCTATGGCTTTGTGTGTCGGATCGACGTCTTGTTGGAAAATAAGTCTTTGTCTCCCCTCGTATCAGTTCTCGTGCTCCATGTAGCCACTTCAGAAGGCACGACGACAACTATTTTCCCCACTCATCGTCTGAGGGTCCATCCCAAGTCTCTTAATTGCATCCCCGTTTCCCTCACTTGGGTCCTTTCCATGCGTCTTAGTCCCTCCCACCAGGGATGTGTGGAGGAAACCATGGGAGGAGAGAGGAACGAGGAAATATGTTTTTAGAGACATGAGACGTCCTTTCCTCTGAAGCGTCACATGAAGCGACGTCTGTTTCTGATGACGGCGGCCGCTGATCACAGCTGTGATCAAATGTCGGCTTTAACAGCTGGAGAGACTTTTGATAGTTTGTGTCTGCTCACATGATCACTGTACTTAATAATAGTAACTAATACTACTAATAAAGACACACAGTAATCATCACTGTAGAGGTGTTTTCTCTGTTACTTCTTTAATAAACTGTCCTGTTTCTAAGCACAGGATCGATTTCAACGGCAGAATGCGTTTGTCATATGTCTTATGACTTATTTGTGTCTGTACATTTTGAAATTGTGACTGTGATGTGATTGTTAAATAACCCAGAATATGATTATGATTTCTCTTAAATTACATAACTCATTAATGATCAACCTCACGTGACTGAATGAAATGTAAAAAGTGTTTCGTCTCTCCAGCTCTCTCTGACTTTAATTGTATCCATAATAAAAGTTATTGAGGGAAATATCAGATCATGAAAAGACAAATCTTTCTAATAAATAAGAAAGTTGTTTGTGGTCCTTTTGTTGTTCAGTCTACAATGAACATATATTTAAACCAGATACTGAATCAGAAAACATATCAAATATAAAGCTTGAGTTTAATCTGCAATCCATCTTTGGCGTTTACATGTTGGAAAAAAAAAAAATCGTATCAGTTCGATCGGCTGCAGTGTTCACATAACACTTCTTGGAAGCCTGTTCTCGTGGGTCCTCGCTCATGGCTCCTCAGAGATCCCGCCTCTCTCCTCGATCCTCGCTCCTCCGAGCTAAATAAGAGCTTTGGGACGGCCGTCAATATGGCAGCGCAGAACAAATTCCGAGGAGCGAGGAAATGACAATTAAGAGACTTGGGATGTACCCTGAGAAACACAGGCTGTGAGGTTTTCTGTCACATAAAGCTGCCGCTGCCGAATCACCTGGGCAACAGTTGTATTCACAGAGAGTCTCTCGTCTCAGCGTTGTTCCACTGAAGAATCCTTGGTGTCCACAGGCCTGTATCACTGAGGATCTTCACAGATTTCTTCTGCGCCATGTCAGATTTACAGCTGTGCCACAGTTTGTTTCCATAAAAGAAAAATACCATACTGTGAATTGGAATTATTCATATGTTCTTCCCTGATTGTTACTTCTAATGTCTTTGATTTGTTTGAAATGTTGCTTTGACTTGATGTACTCATTTTATTGGCATTCTTTAGATAAGATAGTTGATGTTTATTGACTTGAAGGGATCCCCCGCCATTACTCTACAAATATTGGACTATGTCTTGATTCATTTGGCCAGGCAAAGTGCATCCCAATATGTATCCTGTATGTAAACGCACAAAAAAGAACCAACACCGTTGCAGGTGAGGCGTTAACCTGCTCTTGTTATTTCTGCATATGCGGTTACATCATGAAAGGGAATTGTTTAGATATAAAATCAGGTTTGTCCTGTCTGAAGACATTCCAGGAAAGACATTTGAAGCACACTGGTGTCCGTGCACAGCAACTGTCCTTCCTCTCTTTCTCTTCTAACTTGAAGCTCAGCAGGGTCTGCACCTCTAGAGCAAACTTAATTGTTTTTACATGTTGTATATGACATGTTAAATCAAGTTTATGTTTAGAACTAGGCCGGCCTGATAGGAGGAATATCTGCACGATATGACTTGAATCAAACAAACAAATGAATTGTTAATATTAGCTGTACATCTTCTTATGTCAGCCTGATTGTCTTAAGGACTCAGAAGCGCATTAGAATGGAATATTTTAAATACACCAAGGCTACATTTAGTTTGTAGAGCAGTATTGTTTACCACAGCAGAGTATATAAACTTTAATATCTCACTGGAAACAAATCTAACCTGTCAATCAAATAAATCATGTTCCTGAGTGTCGTTGAGAAAGAATGAAGAACACACAGACATCCTTTGTGTTAGCTTGTGGAGCCCAGGGTTACGTCTATACTTTAAGAAGGTTTAAAAAAATAAATAAATAAAAACACAGGCACCATTGACTTCACCAAGAGGACAACAACTTTATTACTCCAAGCTTGTCAACAACAGCGCATCACTGCTTCAATTCTTCTGTTTCACCCTTCACAAATCTGACCCGTGGACACATACACTGGAACAGTGCTCACTAGAGGAGACGTAAAGTCATTCAGAGCCTTCACTAAGGCACTCTACGGGGTTTTAAAGTCTGACCTGCCCATTGTCTTTCTAGGAACTATAATTGGCAGCACTTCCCAGCATGTTCCAGTCTATGACATAATTCCCTTTTATTACATTACAGTCATTTAGCAGACGCTTTTATCCAAAGCGACTTACAATTCAGTATCTATCTACACACTGGTGACGCAGCTACGGGAGCAATTTTGGGGTTAAGTGTCTTGCTCAAGGACACATTGACATGAGGCAGGAGCCTCTGATTGAAAGGCGGCCCTGCTCTCCACTTAGCCACGGCCACCCCTTTATGATTTTTAACTTATGTTGCTGTGAAAACGTCTTCCTCAAACATCTGTACTTATTAAAGTTCCTCGCCAAAAACTAAATTTTAGAAGATTAAATTTGAACATTTACTGAGCTAACGTTATCCTGCGGTAACGTTAGCGCTTTAGCTCCGTGCCGAACAGCATACATGGGAATGAATTACAATATAATAAGTGTCTGATCGAGTTCATCGTTCATAATGTTTTAAGCTTCTTCCTCCCCGACATATTTTGGACTTGCTGTTGTGACACATTCTGAGCTTACCGACACATGTTGTGTGTGAGTGTGGCTGTGACTACTGTCTGTGTGCGTCGTAAAACTGCCATGCTGCGGTGTCACGTGTGTGAATGTGACTGGCAAAAAAATAAGATGCATGTGACTGGCCGATCAGCTGAAAACCGCTTTGATCGACCGCTTCATCTCTTAATTTAGAATGTTCTGTAACCGTCAAATGTCGTACTACACATATTATGTACTGTAAGTGTCTGTGTGGTGAAATGTGTGCTGGTGTCTGTGTTGCAGGAGACGTGGTGGGCCTTGCTGCTGTTGTCCTTCTTACCTGTTGTCCAGCCCTTCTATGTTCCCGGGGTGGCTCCCCGGGACTTCCACGAGGAGGACACAGTAGAACTGAAGGTAAGACTGGAGTTCATGCGGTCAACATTTCACATTTGTTTGTTCAGTTTGTTCAGTTTTTAGCACCATTGGTGTACATCATGGAGGTCCTGGTTTTGAACAAAACTTTGGCCTTTCTTTGTGGCCTTATCATACCTTATTCATGCCACCTCCACCTCCCACACTACTAAAACATGGATATTATGTCGCTTTCACATGGATTTGCACACACGCCCATAACTTTAGTTCTAACTCCTATATCACGGGTATTCAATTAAAGTTCAGCGAGGTCCAGTTACAGAGAATTTCCTCATCCAAATTTCCAGAACACCAAATAATGTCTTAACTTGCGTTATGATTTAGTCCCGTGTATTTTGAAGTAGCCAACAGTTGTATTAAGGTCTGTATGTAGCCAACATCTGACTGTCAAATCAAATAAAGAAAGTTCAATTGAATAATACCTAAACAATATTTATTGTCAGATTTCAAATTGAACTGGATTCATTATAAATAATATATGTATACTCTAATACTAAATAAATGTTCTCTTATTTCAAGTAAAATGTAGGCTGAATTCACGTACTTCTCCGACTGTTGGGTCTCTCTCCCGTGTGTGTGTGTGTGTGTGTGTGTGTGTGTGTGTGTGTGTGTGTGTGTGTGTGTGTGTGTGTGTGTGTGTGTGTGTGTGTGTGTGTATAAATGTCAGTGTAAATGTCAGTGGAGTTGCGACGCTTATAGGAATACACATACAGTATAGGATTTACAACGCATGTAATTGGTGCTGCGGGAGTATGGGGTGAGGGGGCCACTTCTGGGGGCCATCCGATCCCTGTACGCCCAAAACGAGAGCTGTTTCCGGGTTCTCGGCAGTAAGTCGGACTCGTTTCCGGTGAGGGTTGGCCTCCGCCAGGGCTGCGCTTTGTCACCAATCCTGTTTGTGGTATTCATGGACAGGATATCGAGGCGTAGTCGTGGGGAGGAGCGTTTACAGTTCGGTGGGCTGAGGATTGCATCGCTGCTGTTTGCAGATGATGTGGTCCTGATGTCTTCATCGGGCTGTGACCTCCAGCACTCACTGGATCGGTTCGCAGCCGAGTGTGAAGCGGTTGGGATGAGGATCAGCACCTCTAAATCTGAGGCCATGGTTCTCAGCAGGAAACCGGTGGATTGCCCACTCCGGGTAGGGAATGAGTCCTTACCCCAAGTGAAGGAGTTCAAGTACCTCGGGGTCTTGTTCGCGAGTGAGGGAACAATGGAACGTGAGATTGGCCGGAGAATCGGAGCAACTATTGCAGTCACTCTACCGCACCGTTGTGACGAAAAGAGAGCTGAGCCGCAAGGCAAAGCTCTATCTAAATTCTAAAGTTTTTTTAAACTATTAAAACATAGTAGCGCTGGGAGCAGAGGGTCGGGTCCCTCCCCACAGGGAGAGAGGCCTCAGCAATTAAAAAAAATATATATATATGCAATTATGTAAATAGATTTATGTTCACAAAGATTTTCCCATTTTATGAACACACTTATTTCCCATTGCAGGTGTCCAACAGCCAATTCAGTAATTTGGAAGTTGCTAGTTACTTTGTTTTAAGATGAAGATGAAGAGGAAGAGGAAGCCCACACTCAAAGTACCGTTTTGCATATCGCTGTATCTGTGACCCAGTCAGTCAGTCAGATCGTTTGTTTTTCAGGCAGTGAAGCTGACCAGCTCTCGCACCCAGCTTCCTTATGAATACTACTCCCTGCCTTTCTGTAAGCCAGACCTTGTATTCTACAAGGGAGAGAACCTTGGTAAGTGGACCGCTGCTGACATGTGTGGAGTGTGGGACAAGCAATGTCCTCTGGCATTTTGTTGTTCAAAACATGTATACGTTCTTCTTTTCTAATTATTACAGGTGAGGTATTGCGTGGGGACCGTATTGTGAACACCCTCTACCATGTGGAGATGAACATGGATAGGAAATGTGAGATGGTATGCGACAAGAAAACGCTCACCATAGCAGAGAGCAAGCTGGTGGCTGAGCGAGTCCAGGAGGAGTATTATGTGCACCTGTGAGCATCCCTTCCTCACTGTTGTTTCCAGCTATTATTATATATACCTACTATATTACTTTATTTGAATTGACTAATGGTTTTTGTTCAGTGAATCAAGGTTCTATAAGTCTAACATAATGATTGAAGCATTTCCTCTTCTTGTACTTTGTAGCATAATGTAGTTGGAAGATCTTTTTTTTTCTTCCGTTCTCAATCATATATTCAAGACTATTTTTATTTTTTATTTTATTTTTTGATGTTCAAAATGCAAACCAAAACAAATGGAACATCTCCCCTGTGCTTTTCAGTATTGCAGATAACCTGCCGGTTGCCACCAGATTGGAGTTTTACCCCAACAGAGAGACCGCCGTGGAGGACGAGCAGAAGAAAGACATGGTCAAAGATGTCCAGTTTGAACACGGCTACAGGCTGGGCTTTGTCGACAGCAACAAGGTAGATGTGCTCCTTTGTACACCCTCGATTCCTTTCCTCGCCTCCTCGGTGGTGTGTTGGTGTGTTTTTTTTATATATATATATATATATATATATATATATATATATATATATATATATATATATATATATATATATATATATATATATATATGACTGTCTGCTTGTATTGTTGAAGGATACTCATTTCTGTCTCTTCTGTCCTCCCCCACAGTTTTATCTGCACAACCACCTGTCCTTCATCCTGTACTTCCACAAAGAGAAGCTGGAGCAAGGGGAAATCCACAACTACAGGGTCGTGCGATTTGAGGTCATACCCCAAAGTGTGAAAGTAGATGGTAGGTGTCAGCACGCTCTTTTTGAATAGCTTGATTCATGTATACAGCGCCTAGTGAGGTATAGATCGTAACCCTTTGCTTCTTGTAGTACTTACCCTGTGTTTCTTTATTCTCAGACCTGAAGGCAGTGGAAAAGGAGAGGACGTGCACCTTGCCTGAGGCCAGTGGCTCCGCCCCACAAGAGATTGACCCGACCAAGGAGAACGAGGTCCTCTTCACCTACTCCGTCCACTGGGAGGTCAGTGACTGCAGCATGGATTCTCAGTGAGGAGTCAGACCACTCCGTAACACTGAATACATACGTAAAGAAAACAAATAATAAAATCCAGGAGTTTTATTCCAGCTGTTTGAGTTTTCTAGGATGAGAGGTTAAATATAGCTAGATAAATGTGGAGGAAGGTCAGCTGAGCCTCTTCTCTCCTCTCCTCTGTGCAGGAGAGCGAGGTGAAGTGGGCGTCTCGATGGGACACTTACCTGACCATGAGCGACGTCCAAATTCACTGGTTCTCCATCGTCAACTCCGTGGTGGTCGTCTTCTTCCTGTCTGGTAAGTCCTATTTTTGACAAATCCTGCTCGGCGCAACTGTCGCAGAGTTTGTACTCCACAACTGTCAAAGGCGTCCGATCGCTGTTCTCCATCATCAGACTCTGACCTGTGTCTAAGTCCTGAACTGGGCTGTAGCCTATGCTTGTTTCAATACGAGGCAGGCACAACGGACTGACTAAATGTGAACTCACATATTTAACCATATACTTCAAATCTGTATCGTCTACGATCGAGTGCGGTCGCATATACGCAGCGATATGCGGCGTTAGTTATTTTGGAACGGTCTGAATCCGTAGTGGGAGGCTGCTTGAACGTATTGGAGGGAAGAACTCGCCATCCAGTCCGTTTTTGATTCTGCTGATGCCGTCGTACAGTAAATGTCAGAAGAGTATCCACACATATACCCAGCGTCAGTGTCGGCGTTCAGTTTGACGCGAATCGTGGTCGTTTGAGCTCGATTAACTGGGCTAAATCAACTAGCATACAACAGCGCTGCTCCAGATAACAGCAACTGGTGACCTGCCAAAACTTTTAAGGTATAACTGGCGCTCCACCATTTCTGTTCTGCCTGTGCGAGTAGTAGACACACACAGCTGTTTGGGTCAGAGGGGTACCGAACCGTACGCCTTGTACCGAACGGTTCAATACAAATACACATACTGTTACACCCCTACTATATATGACGTCTGACGTAGAACATCTATAGATTGATTACAGCGTGGGAGGTGGTGAGATTCCTGTCTTTCCAGCTGGCTGACTCCTTCTCGTTCCCTCCCTTTCCTCCCTTCAGGTATTCTGAGTATGATCATCATCCGGACCTTGAGGAAGGACATTGCTAACTACAACAGAGAGGATGACATAGTAAGAAAATACACAGTTTGCTTGGTCTCAGCAGGTCTTTGGGGGAAATAACACACATAATGTCTTTGAGAAAATTGTACAGATCAGAATGACCTGACCGCGTCTTTCTCCTGTCCGACCAGGAGGACACCATGGAGGAGTCGGGATGGAAGAATGTCCACGGTGACGTCTTCAGGCCGCCCCATTATCCCATGATCCTCAGCTCTCTGCTGGGCTCGGGGATCCAGCTCTTTTGCATGATCCTCATTGTCATATGTGAGTTATTTCTTTCTCTATAATCGGTTCCCTGTAGATCCTGACAGTGTGTACAATCTCTCCTCGGACCGCTATGTTCTCTTCCTGTCATTTATCCATGAGGTGGAATTGGGTCAAAGCAGTGTTCTCATGGTGCTGGGGCTCAAAGAACCATATATGAAAAGCCAAAATATACAGAAGCAAACTGTGACATCTGCAGCGCCATGACAACATGTTAACGTTAACGTGCAGGTCGTCACCAGTGGCTGGTTTTGGAACTTAAGGCCCGTCGCCTGTTTTAACAGCCAATCGGCTCCGAGTGAAGTCAGCTGGTCCAGTCAAAGAAAGGATCCCCAGCTGTGTCTGTTCCGTCCGTCTTCCTCCATCATGTCCTTCATGCGATTGTTTCTCACTCAGAGAAAAGTACGGTTATAAGTAATGGCCTAACTATAAGTTATATCTGGTTACGTACACGCCCATATTGATATTTACAACAAACAGCTGATAAATCTGAAACTTGTGTGACAGCAGGATTCACAACATGATGCATGTGATGGAGGACATTTAAACCTGAGTAAAGCTCACCAGTTATGCGTCAATCATTGTACCGAGTTCACCGCAATTCAAAATGGATTAATATCCCAGAGAAGAGCCAAGCCCAGAAGAGTTAATTCCAAATAATCAGACGTGGAACAGACCAGTCTACTGTCCTCTGCAAAGTGTGCCACAAAACCATTGATAGAAGGAAACATTACCAGAAATCTGTTCCATCACTTAAAATACCACCCAGTGCAGAGCGCCGCAGTCAGGCTTCAAAACGACTGGATGTCACCTCGACTTCAAAAATGATAGCAGACCACCTCCGGGTGTCACTCAGGCAGTATCAGTGCACTCTGATGTGTGATGTCAAAACAAAAGCCTTCTACAGATCGTATACGAGCCGTGTTCTCTCTCTAAAGATCAGTTTACTGGAATGATCACGCTGGATGATCGTACGCATCAAAAGGGTTCAATCAAACAGCCATGTTATCTTAGAGGAAAATCTACAAATTTCAAGATGTAAATGTTTTGCAGCTTAGCCTAAAAATATCAAGATGTTATTTATCAGCCATATCACCCATTCCTAGTCATTGTAATCTATGAAATGCTCTAACCACTCTCTGTGTGTGTGTGTGTGTGTGTGTGTGTGTGTGTGTGTGTGTGTGTGTGTGTGTGTGTGTGTGTGTGTGTGTGTGTCTCTCTCTCTCTC
Organism: Cebidichthys violaceus; assembly: GCF_023349555.1. Lineage (NCBI taxonomy): Eukaryota > Metazoa > Chordata > Actinopteri > Perciformes > Stichaeidae > Cebidichthys > Cebidichthys violaceus. The sequence goes on from NW_027176816.1 coordinate 16,352,815, forward strand.
TCTCTCTCTCTCTCTCTCTCTCTCTCTCTCTCTCGTATAGTTGTTGCCATGTTGGGCATGTTGTCTCCCTCCAGTAGAGGAGCCTTGATGACCACTGCTTGCTTTCTCTTCATGTTCATGGGGTACGAGCCGTATTCATCTCTGATAAAATCCCAAAGCGTCAGCGGTTTCTTTGTTTTCACTCTGCTCTATCTGTGGATGTGTCTCCTCCAGTGTATTCGGCGGCTACTTCGCCGGCAGACTGTACCGTACACTGAAGGGCCATCGGTGGAGGAAAGGAGCGTTTTGTGTAAGTCAAACACAAACCAAGTTGAATACTATATTTGCGTTTACCGTATTTTCCGCACTATAAGGCGCACCGGATTATAAGGCGCACCTTCAATGAATGGCCTATTTTAGAACTGTTTTTATATATAGGGCGCACCGGATTATAAGGCGCATAGAATAGAAGCTACTACAGCACAGTACCGGTGTTTACCGCTATTACTTCGGCGACGCCCCTGACTACGGTAGCCGTAATGCTGCAAGCGGTGCGGCTTTGTAGTTTACCAGTCGTACTGAAACATTTTGACAGAGCGCCGTGTACAACCAGTATGGATCAACCAATTAACCAATTGATCCATATATAAGGCGCTCCGGATTACAAGGCGCACTGTCGTTTTTTGAGAAAATTAAAGGCTTTTAAGTGCGCCTTATAGTGCGGAAAATACGGTATTTAGTTCCATGCCTGCGTACCCGCCGTACTGTACATTGGTGTTGCTGTGAACGGAGAGGCTGAGGTCGTGTTTGTTTTCCCGTCTCCCCTGTAGACAGCAACTTTGTATCCCGCCGTGGTGTTTGGAATCGGCTTCATCCTCAACTGCTTCATCTGGGGAGAACACTCCTCTGGGGCCGTGAGTACCACCACTCAGATACATGGAACTTTAAGACGCTAGCTAGAAGGCTAATTACTTTTTACAACAGTGACGTTAATATAAGATTTGTAGCAGATCACTTGTAATACTTGGCTGGGTATAGATGTATACCATATATCTGCTGTCTGGTACCACTGACTCTGTACGATTCTACATACGTTTCTAAAGTGGCAGACAATTGTATTGAGCAGCTGGTAGAAATGTTCAGTGAGGAAGAAAAACAAACAGCCTGCTCTCTGCTCTCTTCTCTCCAGGTCCCCTTCACCACCATGCTGGCCCTGCTGTGCATGTGGTTCGGCATCTCCATGCCCCTGGTCTACCTGGGCTACTACTTTGGCTTCCGCAAACAGCCCTACGATAACCCAGTGCGCACCAACCAGATCCCCCGGCAGGTCCCGGAGCAGCGCTGGTACATGAACAAGTTTGTAGGGTGAGTGTGCAACCAATCCAACCATCCGCTTCAACCTCTGGCTGTTTGCTGGGAGGGCTTTCGTTATGGAGTGTAGGCTTTGAACCTTTTGAGTTGAGCTTTCTGAACTATCAAAATGTTGTCTTCTCTTTCCACTAGAATCCTGATGGCCGGGATCCTTCCATTTGGTGCCATGTTCATCGAGCTCTTCTTCATCTTCAGCGTGAGTACCACCGCTCTGCTCTAAATGTGCTGGGATCAGTTCAAAGCCACATCACCTTCTCTTTCAGCGCTGTACAAGTGTGTGTGTGTGTGTGTGTGTGTGTGTGTGTGTGTGTGTGTGTGTGTGTGTGTGTGTGTGTGTCTCACCACCTACAGGCCATCTGGGAGAATCAGTTCTATTACCTCTTTGGCTTCCTGTTTCTGGTCTTCATCATCTTGGTGGTGTCCTGCTCTCAGATCAGCATCGTAATGGTTTACTTCCAGCTCTGTGCAGAGGTGAGTTCATTTGGGGCCCGGTGGGACTCAGGCCTGCACCATGTGAGGGGAAATCTGCCATGGGACAGAAAATATTGTGATGACTCTATGAGTTGAAATAAGTAAACAAATGAAGCGTGCATATCAGCTGTACATTTCCTATGTCAGCCTGGTTGTCTTTAGGATTCAGAAGAGGATTGGAATATTTTAACGAGGCTAAACGTTTCTGAAGCAGCATTGTGTAAAGGACAATAATCGCACACTCGTGTTCACATTCAAAATTGAAGGCCCAGCATATCAATACAATATACGGCATGTCTAGCTATGAATAAAGAGATTGAAGTTTAAAATGTCTTAGACGAGAGTAGGATTTCCAGTGTTTTCTAAAAGTTCTCTTCCAGTGACACACACACACACACACACACTCACACACACACACTCACACACGCTGGTGCTGTGTTTTCTCTGTTTCTCCTCACTCTCAGGACTACCGGTGGTGGTGGAGAACTTTCCTGGTGTCGGGAGGCTCGGCGTTCTACGTCCTCATTTATGCCATCTTCTACTTCATCAACAAGGTAAAAAGCCCAGAGGCTGTTTCACACATTTCACATAACGAGACCCTCCTTGATTCTACTGGTGATCAGTACTTTCTAATCAGAAATACTGTAGCAGCAGTCATTGGAATGATGAGGTCTTGGTAGTTTTTAACGCAATATTTCAACTGGATAAAGGATTTTGACGTCTGGATTTTAAATTGTTTGAGAAACAAGCTGAGCAAATGTCGGAGTAACGTGCTTCATTCAGTGACCGGTTTTAATCACGATTAAACACTGAAGGAATCCTAATCAGGAGAGGCTGACTGCAATTCTGCTAAAAACAACAACTCCCATGATCCCACGCTAATTCACGATGTCACCGAACTCCGTCTTTTGTTGTCTTTTTAGTGAGAGATCCTTGCGAGGCAGAAAATGACATATTGTGCGTTTAACAGGCAGTGGGTGTGCTATCAAGTTGCATTATGGGAAATGTGAAACTGTCAGAGCTTGACTCATAAGTTCCAGACTTGCACCTCGTAGCGTGAACGTGAGGCAACATTACATACGTTGTTGAAGAGATCAATTTCTATTAATGATTTTGCGGTGAGGGGAAAATAAATGGACTAAAAGAAAAATAAACTCATTGATGCCAACCGCATGAATCCAGCAAGAGACTTTACCTCCAGCATGAGAGCTCCAACTTAACATCTTCTTCTTCTATGGAGTTATCAGCAGTAACCGTTAGCTTGCTAGTGGGACACACACAAAGCTTCCATTCACATTATGGGTATCAATGAAGACAACTTCATGAATGTGAATAGCAAATAGAAAACATGGACGGCATATTGAACTTGATTCCTCTCCTCTGCACTTCTCCCCAGCTGGACATCGTGGAGTTCATCCCCTCCCTCTTGTACTTCGGCTACACGGCCCTGATGGTGCTGTCGTTCTGGCTGCTAACGGGCACGATCGGCTTCTACGCAGCGTACATGTTCATCAGGAAAATCTATGCTGCGGTCAAGATAGACTGAGTCGTCACTGTCGCTGCTGTTCTCGGTTATTTTTTGTCACATTCTGCTTTTTTTTTTTTTTTTTATGTATATATTTTTTATTCATCATGTCAAAACAAGCACTGACTTGTGTGTAGAGGGAACGTGAGGGGTGCTTTTTACGGCGCAACAGCCCCACCCACGGGCCTCGTGGGGAAGAACAGCAAGGTGGCCGAGCTAAACCGGCTGTCTCTCTCCCTCCCTCCCCCTCTCTTCTATCCTCCCCCTCCTCCATGCAGGACAGAGACTCCGAGGGAATTGTCCTCCGATTGGGACAGTCCATGTCTCCTGCTGTTTCACCTCGCACACAACACAGTGGGCCAAAGCTTGTCAGACGATGGTTTCTGCACATTTCTGTTTAGTCTTTTCATTCGTGTTATGAGTCTAACTTATCCGGGAGGGTTTTTATTTTTGTCACGGCAGGATTTATCTCTGACCTTATTTTTTCCAATCATCTTCTGCAAAAGCTATTTCATTGTCTTTCCACTGTCTCTGTTTTAAAACGTCGCTTCGGTTCAGTTTCAGAGACCTTGGGGATCTGGGGAGGGGGCGGGGGGGTCTTTGGGAGTCTAACTGTGGTTAGGGTTTTGACTTTGTTGTGTTGAACTCATATGGATGGAAATTATGCTGGGAAGTTCTGCATTGTAACACAAGAACGGATAAATTAAATGTTCTATTAGTTTTACTCCAGTTTCCATGTCCTGGTGTTGACCATGCTAACCACAAGCGTAATCGAGATATTCCCTTCTGCTTCCCAAAACAACGGGTCTCTTATAAAAATCCAAATATTGGTCCATTTGCACTCAATGATGCAGAACGGTTCTGAATGGGACTATGAACCCGATGCCCTAAAGCAGCGGACTGTTGGGTGAAGCCACTGGAGTTGGAGAAAAGGAATAAAAATGACAAGTAGGAGTAACTTTTATTTTTTTCCGAGAGACCACAACACAAATATGTGTTTGAAGCTTTTCCAAACGTACAAAAAAAACAAGAGTAGAAACGTTTCCGCTCTTTAACCGCGCTATCAGTGTAGCCTTAGCAGAGCTGCCTGCTGAACTATGCAGCCATGGAAAGAGAGCATTTTGTGAAAGGTTATTTCAAAGGACCAGTTTTAGTTGAGAAATGATGCCTCAGTTCTTTTAAGTTTGAATCTAATGTGTGCTACGTTGTTCTGTATAATATCATCAGATCTTTGTTTCTACCGACGGTGGTAGATGATTCTCAGTGCTTGGGTGTCATGGGTTGCAGAGTATTGAAATATAATCCAGTTTTCTTAATAGATCTGTATAGTAATGATGTATTCTTGAATTACAGCTCATGTTTTTATTTAATTTTTTCCCCCTTTTCAAATGACATTTTTGGGTTGACACAAATGTGGTTATATCTGTTTGTTTCATCAGATTTGTCAGCTAAACTTAAAATTGCATTTAGAGCATGAGTGGAACCTGTTAGTTTGACTTGCAATTTGAGTTAAGGGCTCCACATAGACGACCAATATATTTTAATGTAGCTACAAACACAAAATATATATATATATACACACACCACATTGTTTAATAATCATGACATTAAAGGAAGTTTGACATTTTACGAAATACACAAGCAATCCTCACAGAATACACGTCCGTTGGGTTCGTCTACAAGCAGTTTATTACGACCCGTTGTTCCGTTTGTTTGGTGGCTGTAACAATTATGGCTGGAGCGTACGAGGAAGTCCGGTGGTGTGTAATTCAGAGTGGAAAGTCCACAAAAAGAGTTTACGGTCGATGGATGGGTCAAACAAGCAGGACTTTCACCCAGGTCATCGGTGTTCGTGTCCAAGAGTCGACACTTTGAGTTATTTTCAGGTACAGACAGAACCACGTTAGTCCGTAACTAAGTCACAGACTTATTTAAACCCAAACATGATCTTTTCTTAAACCTAACCGTAGTTCTGTGAGTAGTTGGTTTGTAAGTCGTTTGGTTTCCCAGCGTGTTTAAAACGGGGAACGCTTCACAACGTATCTGTCATTTACTGGACTCTACTCTCGCCTCAAATACACTTATTGGCTTTTTGGCTGAGAGTTAGATGACAAGATTGATACCGCTGTCATTTATGATGACTAGCAGCTTAGCTTTAACACAGAGACTGGAAACAGCGCTACAGCTAGCCTCGGCCTGCCCAAAGGCAACGAAATCGAGCCAGTATAGCTGTTTTCCAATACTTCTCGCCTTGATGCTAAGCTACGCTAACCGGCTGCTGGAGGTTGCTTCATATTTACATCCAGCTGGAGGAAAGGGATTGAGCGTATTTCCTAAAATACCAAAGTATTCCTTTAAACACAACACAGGCTGGTCAACATGATCCTAACCCTGTTATACATCTCAAGCACAGCACTGTTCTCGTTGTCTGCTGCCCTTTGACGGATAACACGAGCCCAGCAGAACACTGGTACATCATTACAATACAGTTAACGGGGGGGTGTTACGGGCCGGATCGCAGTCCCAAAAGAATATTCTAAAGACTAAATTCCAACAAGCTGAGATGATACATTTTGATCAAATATGCAGGACATTCTGGGCTCTTGGGTTAAATATTTATTGTAGTCTATCATTGTCTTCATAGCTGACATCCCACTAGTTAACGTGAAGAAATGAGGTGTTCAACCCCGATTCTATCGCGCAAAACGAGTGACTCTTCCTCCTGTGTCCTCTTCTTCGTTCATCGTAATGGAGCCAACCCAACACGAGACGAGCCAAAATGAAGTTGTATCCACGACTCGCTACGACACATCACTGCTCGGTAAAGCCTCCAGAGGTTTCCTCAATTCAAATGGGTGAACTCGTGTATTGACTATTATACTTTAATTTATTTCCACTCCCATTCGACACACTGATACCATCTCCTATTTACTGTTCTGCCCTCTGTATTACGTCAACGAGTTACCGAGGCCCTGACACTCGGCTGCTGTCGAGGCAGAGGCACACTCCCCTCCTGCTGTTGGAAGTGCACATGCCGGGGGAGTTTTTTTTACACATAGACTTTTAAAGAAGCCCGGGTCATGCGTGCGTATGTATGGTCGAGGGGTTTACAATGTAAATAGAAAAATGAAACGGCTTTGTATTTGTTGCGTTTCGCTGTTTGTGGCGCTCTCTGTAATGATCCCGTCATCGTTTTAGCCAAAAGCATGATGCTCATGATGACTGAAAGGAACTTGTTTCTGTTACTTTTCTTTTTCTTTTACAGAATGTACAATTACAAAATGTACAACGGCAAAACAATAAAGTGATAACAAGGTGAATATGAAAATCAGCTTCCAATGTGTTAACAAGATAGTTTAAAAAAATGTTTAAGGTGTGTTCAGACCAACCACTTGTGCGTTACTTGTGTGAATGCGGACTATTTTGAGACTTGCGAATATTCTCCCTCAACGTCCAATGGTAGCACTGGTAGAAGAGGGAAGAGCGGGTTTCCTCAGCTACCACATACCTTAGCAACGTTTATTTCAGACCATGTATCAAGTAACAAATACATATTTTTGGCTTAAGCCAAAGGAATACAGAGACATTTTCAATAAGAAAATGTTCTCCCAAGCCCTCTCTGTTTTTGTTCTGTACAGTCATGATGTTGAGTCTAATTCCTGGCCAAATTGGGAAAATTTCAACTTTTTACGACATCGTTGCACAATCTTTATGTGTTGTTTTTCGTTAGCTTAGAATGAGCCCTTCATATCTATATAGGGAGCGGGTCCTCTTCACGCAGTCTACCAACAAACCAGATTCTGGCTCTAGAGGGAGTCTTTTGCGTTTTAATGTAATCTGAAGGCCACCCTAGCGCTCCGACTTGTGAAACTGCGGTAACGTGAGCCGAAAAGAGTGCAAAACCGTGGTAAGGCCAGCTGCCTGATGGCCTCTGAGTGAGGCAAATGGCGTTACAGCGGTTTTGGAATAGGGATGATTGAGCGTAGGGGTTCAGTTGGATGCAATATTCAGTATCACCACTAGATGCCCCCAAATCCCACTCGCCATCGCTATAAATGCGATGTGTGTTGTGTGTTTGTGTGTGTGCGCCAGTCAAGGTGTTGAGAGTCTAGGAGGGTATAATCAAATGATTAAGTCTGTGTTGTGGTGTCTCGGTCCTCCCCTTTCATTTCTTTTCTTTTTTTTTAACGAGCTCTCCAAGTTCCTCCTAAGAAAATTCTACGAAACCAAAAGAGTTTCTATTCTTGAGTTATGGCACTGTTGGCATCCTGTAAGTGTATGTGTGAGAGTCAGCTCAGTTGATGTAAGTATAGGTTAGCTCCATAGTACTATAATTAGGGGTAGTCTTGACACTATGCTATGTAGGCTTACTGGTGCAGGTCTCTGAGACATAATCCAGACCCTGGTCCGGTACGAGGGTTAAAAACACTGGGACAAAAACCAGTAGTCAGCTAGTCCTGCAATATTCTGGGATGGCATTTTCATCTTTTTAATTTAATCATTTGGCAATTCGCTTTAAATTGTGTCATTTTGTAAATGATCTTCATTTAAATTCAAATATGTGAATCTTAGAGATGTGGTAATAATACACCCCTTCTGTATCAGATTTGTAAAAAAAAAAGCCGTTTAAGTGTAAACTTGTTCAATGTTTACTTTGGCGACTGTGGAGCAAAATAATTGGTCATAATCTGTGTTCAATTCTCCCATTGGAGTAAATAGACCCCAAAAGGGGGCGGAGCAGTGGTGAAACCCATGTGACACAGATACAGGAAACTGCTCTGAACTGTAGCGTTATTATGAATTCCACCGCTTTTCTTGGCAAGAACCGCCCTGCATAGCGTTCCAGCGTGATTGGCCAGGCATCACTGCTCGCCGAGGTTCCCGGTAAATGGATTTGTTCAGGTCCTAAGCACTGACCAATGGACAGTGCAGTGGGATTCATATACACTCGTCTCTGCCTGTATGAAGGCAGCTTCCGTCACAATCAACACCCCCAAACCGCCCCCTCTTATAAAACCAGCCTCACCTGTCTGCAGAGTGCAGACTGTAGGAGAGGAGTATTTAGTGAAGAGTGGCTCTTAACCTTTCTATATCCTGTGAATCACTCAGTGTAATCGCTAGCGAGAGTGCTAACCGCTAACATACACGTAGACTAGCCTTGCAGTATAAACTCAAAATTACAAATGTTTTGAGTTTATACTATATGTTTCCACCATAACAGTCATTTTACAGAACTCTAACCTTACCATAATCACAGCAATATGGTTATATATGGCAATATGGTCAGCATGCTAGCATTAGCAATAAGCATAAGCTAATTGAACAGGTGACGGTTATCATAAACACTATTTTTTTTTAAATACAGTCCGGCTACATTTTGAAGTAGCGTAGAGTCGACCAAGCCCAGCACTTCATGCTCATGTCTTTTTGTGTTCTGTTACTGTAGCATTAAAGCACGGTGGAAATAGCAAGCTAGCGAGCTAACTAGCCAAGCACTAAATGGTTAAAATGTAACAACCTAATGCTTCATCCACACACTCTTGACGCAACGTAGGAAAGCTCTTGATTTTATGTAACAATGAATTATGACTTGATATATTCTTTTCTTGTGGTTTACAGTTCAAAAACAAAAATGGTGAAGAAACCCTTCAAAATAAACAATAAAAAAATCGAATGCAAAGAGGGTATGAAACCGCTGGTTTGTCTTTTAATCATTTCAACATAACACATGACAACTCAAAGATACACTGTACTGTACAATAAGTCAATAGTTCTGTTGTTGTGTTCATCATCTCTTTGGATCAACCAATATACAAATCTGTCACTTCTACATTGCAGCAACTGATTGCATGTGAGATATGTAACAAAAAAGCAAGACTTCTCATTTTCTTTCTTTCTCCGAAGCACATCATTTATATAATTCTCCCTGTAGTTGATAAACTCCATGCTATATAAAATAGTGTAAGTGAATGCAAATATTCTATTTTCGTTCACCTTTTTTTTTTTCACCCTTTTTATTCCAGAGGTGGCTGTAATAGCAAGTGATAAAAATAAAATGGGCTATGTCACTAAACGAGATACACAAAGAGGTTGGAATGCAAGACTTACATTAAGCTAGAAATATATAAAACTACATGTGGATGTCGCCTGCATCAGGCAGTACCCAGTTTCTTTACTAAAAGCAACAAAACAAAAAAAAGACGGGGGGAGGAAGAGAGAGCATTATTAAAATCAAATCAGTTAAACTGATGAACAAATTCCCTTAAAATGTTTGTGTTCTGCACCTAGTAGTAAAGAGGAAAAGGTGAGGATAAGTGCATCCCTAGTAGGTGCAGGTCGAGGTAATGGAGCTACAGCCGAGCCAAGGAACAGAGTAACATCACCGTCAGAGTTCGGGGGACCGTCCATCTTATGTCGAGTGTGTCACAGTTGTGCTGGTTTGGAATCACCTTTTTTTGTCAGTTAACACGACTGAAGCCTAGTAGTAAGTCAATTAAGAGACAGTGAAGCATGTAGTTGTAGCATTAAAAAATGCTGAATTTAACTGCACGACAGCTGCTAGCATAGACAACAAGGTCAGCAACGCCTGAATCTGGTTATCGATGTTGAAAATAACCACCGGTAGTCGAGGCTGATGGCTGATGGCGTGACCAATCAAATGACGAGACGTCGTGACTGATGAGAACCAATCAAGTGGTAAACGTGGGATTCCGTGCAGACCAAAACGCAACTTCGGAGTTTTCAAACTGAAACGGCGTCAGCAGCGTTTTCAGATGTCTCCGTTTTACGGGTTCTAAAATGCTGGAGCGGTGTGGACGCCAGGCGTAAACAGCAAAAGGGATGCGTTTTGAAACCAAATTGTAGCAGTGTGGATGTAGCCTTAGAATCTTATAATGTTGACATATAAACAATAATGTTGACTTATTAAGTCAATTTGATTTCGTACCTCATTTTAACTTTGTTAGTCAAACCTTTCATTAACCATAGGTAGATTTGTTCTTTCTTTCTTTTCTTAGCGGAAGTGGGCTTCCGTACTGATCGGAGTATGAATCCAGTGACTATCCCACTATGAAGAAATGACCCAGTCCTGGAATCACTCTGGCAACACCGGTATGAGCTCAGGTAGCACACCAAGGCACTGTTTCACAGCTACGAGTACGGCCTCCATGTTTTTCACCTCTGTCCTAAAATATCTAAAAGTTATTCTACTTTTCAACTACTTTTTACTTTTTTATTTTGAAGCCACATGTGAGAGTCATTTACCAACTTCGCTATGGAAAACAAACTTTTATTCTAGTAAAACTACACATGCGTCATTACCAGCATGAAGTTGTTGTGACGGGACAAGTAGTTCAGTGGCTGTAAGCTTTAAGTGCTATGTTTTGGGGTCACCCCTAACTTTTTTTTTTTTCCTTTTTCCTTCAGTTACATGGTCTAAATATGGCACGCAGATGGTTCTCTGTTACAACAGCGTTTCAATGGCAGGTTGTGGTCAGGCTGTGGCTTTGACACTCTACTGACAACGGCCTCGTGTCCCACCGCCTCACAATAACAGACATGTTGCTGCTGTTCTCTTCAAGCGCTCGGCTATAGAGTTTGATTAGATAGATTTATGAGAGAGAGGGCAAAGCTGGTTACCCAAAAACAAAAAAAAAGGTTTCAAAGGAGGAGGGGCAGGGGGCTCCTATTTAAAAGGGTATTAGTGAAAAGTCTATCAAAAATACTGTTATTCTTTTGGAGAAGAGAAATACACAAAGGTTGATAAAGTCTACACATCAGACTAATGGCACATACATATACAGGATCAATACACATTTTAAACATATGAACATATAAGCTGAAATTTTAAAAGAAAAAAATACTCTTTTTTTTTTTTTTTCTTTTTTTTCTTTTTAAAGGTTGAAAGTGCTAGAATTCAGATTAGCTCACAGAAACCCAGGGAGGACAAACGTAATACATGCCAAAAGCTTTTCATTTAAATGCTCAATTTGATTGCTGCAAATTTGGCTTAAGCCAAGGGTGTTTTTTTTTTGTTTTTTTTACTTTTTTTTAGCTTATAATAAAGAACAAATTTTAATATATTTTTAAAATTTAATATATCATGTAAATTCTCAGAAAGGTGCCAACAGTTAAATCGTTTAGGATCAATAAAAAAAGTTTGATCATTTTACAAGAGCCATTATCAAAATAATTACTTTCCAGGGAGGAGACTAATAATATAAATTTCAATTTAGTTCAGAACTCGGATTATAAAATCTAGGATTTTAGCGGTGGAGTTGTGATTTAACAGTCAGACTGTGGGGAAGCTTCTCCTGCGTCACTGCTGGCTGATTCTGAATTGTCAGCCAAAGGGGAATATTCAGACATCAGAGCCATCAGCTGCTCAGCGCAGGAGTTCCAGCTAAATCAGGTAACACTTGTAGCATTTTGTAACAAGCAATTGTGCAAAAATGTAGTTTCTTCTCCCCAGGTTTTGGTAAGAAAAAAAATAAAAACAAACAAAAATGAGGTGATGTGTTGTGTTGTTTTTCGAGGTCCTGTTTTATACAAACAGAAAATAATATATCATATGACAACAAACAAAACAAATATATGACTATGAGCGATACCTCCAAGTTGTGCAGTCAGTCATGTGTCCCTCCCCCCCGTGCTTTGAATGTCAAAGCCTGGGAATTCGGTGACTGCGTTCTCCCGGGTATCGCCGTGTTTTTCAGACCCTTTACCTTTGACTCAACAAAGCAGCTGAGAGAGGAGGAGGGGGTGGGGCCCGGGGATGATGAACACTTTGTCGGTTCGGTTTGTGCATGTTTTCAGCTCGCTGTCCATCTTGCAAGAAAAAAAAAATAAAACTTGAAATGTTCTAGTGGTCTACAGTTGTCGTCCATCAGCAACCGTAGCTAAAAGCAGCAACATGTATTATATTTTTTGTTTTTATGTGCTCCGTTTTTTTTTTTTGTCTTCGTTTTCACTCAACACTTAATGGTGATTGGGGGGCTCGCCTGTGGTACGACGACGTCTCCGGACAAGAAAAATGAGCCATCACAGATGATAGCGGGGGGGGGGGGGGGGGGGGGGGGCGTCTCTGTGTGAGGTCAGGCCGGTTGCGTTGGTCGTGCCACAGACTGAACTCGAGAGCACCTGTTTCACTTTGACGCTTATGTTAACTTTGGGCTCAGGTTTTGAATAGGCTGGTGGTGAATGGTTCGAAAGGATCTAAAACTCTTGATTGCTGTGACTTTTCCTCACAGCACAGGGGTTACACAACCCGCTGGGCGACGACCTACAGCCGTAGAGTGGCAGACCGTCCACGTCGGCATCCCAACAATCTATCTAGTTCAAATCCTAATTGATTATTAAGGCGCTAACAGCCTTCTATAGACACTTCCCATCCACAGTTCTGGTTCCGCTATACTAACTCAAGCACATGTAAAGGTAAAGATCGGATAGGACAGAAAAAAGCTTGAGGGGGAAAAAAGCTAATACTTCATCCGTTTGTTTGATCAAAAATGCAAGATACACACAAATGTAAACCTGCCAGACATCAAAAAACATCATCACTTAAGTTTTAATACGTCTACCTAAAATACACCTTACTGAGATAAAAAGCAATAATAATATTCATTTTTGAGATATTTCGTACACTGCAATAACATTCTTTAACACATTTTTACTCATCTGTCACTGAAATCTTTTGTTTTCTTTTTTTTGCCATTCACATATGTCAGGGTTCATCATTACCATGATGATGCATCTTCTTTTGAAAAGACTGCCTTAAGATGTGTTTGTTCCAAAAAATAAAAAAATATATATATATATATATATTTTTTTATATATATATATATATTTTTATTTATTTATTTTAGGTATGTTAGGCAGCCAAGTAACGGCTGCAATTATCATTATGCAATTCTCATTGGAACTTTAAAAGATAACTGTTAGAGGGGGGACAGGTGAAGGAATCGAGGAGAGAGTCTCTGAGAACCTCACGAGGAAGGAGACAAAAGGTTTCCAAAGGAGAATTCTAAAAGGTCAAGTGCCTTCTGCTAAGAAGTGCTTCTCTTTAGGAACGGTAAAAAAAAATAATAAAAAAAGCCAGCGTGATATTACATCGTTTTCAACCAACTCTCACACTTTCACTCACTTTTCTTTTTCCTTTTCCTGAAAAAATGGGTGGCCTTGTGTGTGACTGGTTTGTTTGGCAGCAAACGGGACTCTTATCAAGAGTCTGTTTTTCATTTAAGTGAGCTATTTTCATTCTGGCTGACCTGACTCTAAGAGCACATCAGCTACAGTTCAAAGAAAAAGAATGGGGACATCCGTCTAATGTTTTCCTTGTTTAAAGAGCACTTTTTTAATCAGAGGCAGAGGGGGCTTTTGCGACTCTTGTCTCCCAATCAAGAGGAGGCTTTTAAAGAGCTACGGTTCAATCGTTGACTCAATGTCTCTATCTCTTCGTTCCTTCACTGACAGAAGAAGAGGAGAGAGCCTCTGTACTGATCGTGACGTTCAGGTTATTAAGAGTGGGTGGTTCAAAACTCAAAGATGAGACACGTTCTACCATTTTCTTACATTTGGAAAATTAAAATAAAGTAAAACAAAATATCCACTTCAAACTATATATTTTTTTTCTGGGTCACAACAAGACAGATAATCTTCACTAAAAATTATCTTTTTCTTTTTAATATTATTACTTAAAGTATGCAGTACCACGCCTTTTGGCCTACTGATCCTGCCCTCGATACTACTAAATATGGGATGGAAGGGGGATAAAAGGGGGGAGTAAATGGAAATAAAAAAGGATGGGTTAATACATTGTAATAACTATAGGATGGATGGGGGGGGGGGGGGGTGGCGCCCAAATAAAAGCTGCTTCAACTTCTTTTCTCACCTTTTCCATTTTTGCGCTAAGAGGTTTAACTTCCTTTTAAGGCTAAATCAAAAGCTTTTGTGCACTTTCATTTAAGGCTTCTACGTGTTCATTTATTTATTCTAATTCTCTAACTTCTTCAACAGGCCCTGTAAAGAACCCCAGCCCGAAATATCCACTCTGAGCTGAGCTGAGGCTGGTGTGGAGGCCGTCCTGGCTGGGCCGAGGACTGGCTCTCTCACTGAAAGGCCTGGTGGAAGCGAGGCAGCGTGGTGGTGCTAAGGCTGGAGCTGAACACTGGTGGGTGGGGGTGCAGGGGTCCGAGGCCCAGACCCCCGCTGGAGCACTGCTGCTCCTGAGGTTGCGGTTGCAAAGAGGTAAAAGGTGCCGATGCGACGGCAGCTGCTGCCGCGGCGACTGCTGCGGCGTGGGGCTCGTGCAGAGATGAGGAAGAGGAGGAGGAGGATGAGGAGGGGGTCGCAGATGAGGTGTAGCCCATCACCAGCCCTCCCGTGCTCATGGGCGCACTGTAGGGGGGCAGGTTGAGGGGCAGGAAGCCCAGCAGGTGGGAGAAGTCCATGTTAGCAGCACACAGTGACTCCGCGATCACCACAGGGCTCTTGGACAGGAGGTGATCCCCGCAAAGCTCATCCACCAGGCCCGAGGTGGGCTCCAGTCCGTCCTTGGTGGGTGAGGCAGCAGCATGTGGATCTGCAGAGAGAACCGGGCCTGGCGAGCCACTCTGCAGATCCATGAGGAAGCTCTCCATCTCCACTTTCAAGGGCTTGTCCAGCAGGTATGAGGTAGATCCCAGCTGGTATTTGGGGGATGGCTGGGGCTGGTGCTGCTGCTGGGGAGCCGGAGGCTGGTGGTGTGTGGGCAGCGGAGGGGAATGGTGATGGTGGTGATGGTGGTGGTGATGGTGGTGGTGAAGGGAGCGTGGGTGAAGAGGTCCAGGAGATTCCATGTGGCAGCCCATGCCCATAGCTGCAGACAAGGGACTGGGCATCAGGGACGGGTGCGGGTGACCCACCCCAGAATTAGACATGGCCTGGAGATGGTGGGGGTTGTACATGCCCATCGGAAAAGGGGCCCCGCTGGGGAACGGTTTGCCCATCATGGGGTCTTTGTTGGGACCCATGCCACACATCATGGGGCTGAGCTCCTCCTTCACAGAGCAAGGTGGTGACCCGGACGCTAAAAGACCCAACATATCCGGAGGCTCCGTCTTGATCCTCAGCAGCTCCTGCGAGTGGCTCTTCTTCACGTGACGTGTCAGATGGTCCTTCCTGCCGAAGCGCTGGGCACAGTACTGGCAGAGGAAGTCCTTTCGACCCGTGTGGACCACCATGTGCCGTCTCACGTCCTTGCGCGTGTAGAAACGACGGTCACAGTGGTCGCACGGGTGCTTTTTCTCCTTGGTGCCGCCCGAAGACTTCCCCGAGTGGGTCTTGAGGTGCTCCAAGAGCACGGGTGTGCTCTCATAGCTCTGCATGCACACTTTGCAGGTGAGATCCCCTGACGTGGCAGAGTGCATGGCCACATGGCGCTTATATCCCAGCTTGGTGTTGTAGTGCTTCCCGCACTCCTCACACTTGAAGGCCTCCTTGTTGGGGTCATGGGTCTGCAGGTGGTTCTTCAGGTGGTCTTTGCGGTGGAACATTTTCTCACAGAACGAACACTGATGGGTCTTCTGTGGAGAATGTGTGGCCATATGCCTGCAAAGGGGCACAGGAAGAGGAGACGTTAGGCAGTCCTTATCTTATTCATTATGCAGTCTGTCAGTAAGCTAAAGTGAGGCATGAATTCCTCTCAGTCAAACCTCTTGCATCCATGTATACATAAATGAGTCACAGTGGTTTGAAGCAAGGACCCAAAGTGGGTTTTGGAGCCACTTCCTGCGATTCAAAGGATTCCAAACATCTTAGTATGTTGATGAGTTTATGAGACTTTTCCACTGCATGTCTCTACTTGACTCTCTCTTTTTTGGTTTTCCATTAGCAAAAGTTGTGGATCAAACCGGCTACTTTTTTTGGGTACCATCCGTCGAGTTACCATGGGAGCTAAGCAGATACGAAAAGGTAGAGTTAAAACACTGCAGACCACTGATTGGTCAGAATGAATGGGTCCTAGAGCGACACGGGTCTTCCTGGACACATTTTTAAATAGCCAAGCTACCGCCACTATCTACCACAATTCATTTTGTTCTCTCGCCCCACTTAAATCATGGCAGCCTGCAAAACAATGCTGTACACTACGCCGTGCAATTTACGAAGCGCGGGTTTTCCTCTGTTCTGTTCATGAAAGGATTTAGTGAGGGTCACGTTGTCACGGCAATTTCACACGGTGTCGCCACGGCAAACAGCTGAGAAACCCTCCTACACTGAAAATCACTGCGGAAAATTTCTGAAGTTCAAGTTCGCATGTTCACATATATTGAATACAAGTTAAAATGATAAAAATCTTCTGGAATTCTGAGAAAGATACAAAAGCCGTGCATCATATTGCATTTAAAAGCATGTGTGAATTGTGCGATGGGATTAACTCTCGGTACCTTAAGAGTTTGTATTTGGAGCTGAAGGCCTTAGGACAGTGTGGCTGTGAGCAGTGGAAGGGTTTCTCTCCTGCGTGACCCAAGGCGTGGAGCCGGAGCTTCTCCTGTGAGGCGAACAGGGCCCCGCACACCAAACACTCGCTCCCTCTCACTTTCCCTACCCCTTCTCCTTCGTCCCCCCTCTCCCACTCTCTCTCTTTCCCCCTCTCTCGCTCTCTCTCTCTCTCTATCCGTGGCAGCGGGGTGGCGCTCCCGAACAGCTTGGCGGTGGTCCGTCGTCCCTCTTCCTCCGGCGTCAGTGCGGTAATACGGTGTGAGGCATCGGCGGCAGCAGCTGCCATGGCAGCCCTAGAGTGCCGCTGCCATGAAAGTTCGCCCGTGGCTCCCCTGCCTGGCAGGCTCAACGTGGGAGTCGTGTGGAGGAGGGTTGGGGGGTGGAGAAGACGGCGCTCGACGGCTCACAGAATGCGCCAACGATCCAGCGGGGACATCGAGGTACGTCGAAATCTGCGGTGAGACAGAAATTGTAAATTGTTGTTTCAAAGTCTGTGGCAACATCAAGCACATTTTTCTTCGAAGTAAACCGTTTACCTGTTGAACTAGTACTTGTTCTTTTTCTTCAGAACTGTCCTCTCTCTCTCTCTCTCTCTCTCTCTCTGCTTCAGTCGCTCCTCTCCTTCGCTCTCTTGTCCTCTCCTCCTCACCCGGTCCCAACAGCTATGGTTGGCGGTGAGTGGGAAAGACTGCTCTGCATTTTTATTGTCCTGCAAGGAGAGAGCAAAGGTAAGATGTCTTCCGACCACTCAAAGCGCTTTAACACTACATGTCATCATTTACACCCATTCATAGACTGATGGCAGGGGTGGACAATAAGTATCATTCATACACCACAAGAACAGCCTGCGGGAGAAATTTGGGGTCAAGTGTCTTTCCCGAGGACACATCGACACGAACTGGCGGAGCCGGGGAATCGAACCGCCGAATCCTCTCAATGAATCCTCTCAATTCAAAAAGGCTTGATTGTCATTTGCAAAGTTTTCCTCTGAGCTCACTAGAGGGAGCTGAACATCAAGTCTGACCGACATGAAAGGAACCGCAGAGGTTTAGCAAAAAAAAAAAAAAAAAATGTTGATGACCCTCACTCACAGCATAATGCCTTTATTAATATGTGAATGAAATCACACCGCCTCATCCGTCATCATGTGTGTCTACAGATGAAAAGGTACACAAAGCCATCTTTGTGTGTGTTTATGTGTGTACTTGCTCCTGTAATCCTTGGAGACCCCCCCCCCCTCCATCCCGGGTAGAGAGGGTTGGGGCGTTTGGGGAAGGAGCATGTATGGGAGGATGTTTATGCCGCCAAACTGCACCTACTGACCCTCGGTTGTTTATTAAAACTAAGCCACATTAACTTGTGTTCCACAGAGACCGCTGAACCCCCCCCCCCCCCGTCATCCCTGCATTCCCTTATTTACCCTCGGTGACCTCTGTGACCCCTTGCTTGCGAGCACACCAGCTGAGTCCAAGGTTGAGCGGACACACAAACGCTGCTCGCAATGTTAGCCTGTTACGTGAAGTACCGTCAACACACGTGGGCAAATGTGACAGAACACACACACACACACACACACACACACACACACACACGGTCAGCACAGACACACACGCCTTCCGAACGTAATGGCACTCGTTCTGTGTGAGAGGTCAATGAGTTAAGAAAGACGCAGCAAATACATTGGAATCTGCTTGGAGTGCTTTTGCAGGTGTTTCCGTGTGTGCATGGAAGCGAGCGTCCACACAAACGTGCACGTTTATGTAATCGCTTCTACGCGTTAACAGCATTGCCTGTGTGCTCCCTGCGTGTCTCCGCCGTGCACGTGTGTGTTTGTTCTCATAAACGTATGCGTGTTTACAGCGGTGGTTAAGAGGACCTGACAGCTGTGGCGTTGTGCGGTGGTCATCACCCAGCGGGGAGGGTGCAGGGGGGTGACACCCGTCCCATTGACCACCCTCAGGGAGCCCGGCTCCATTGTACAGCCTACCCACATCGCACATTCCTGGCCTGAACCATGCCGCGTCTCCCTGCCCCTCTCCTCCACACACAACAGCACATGCAACACACACACAGAGTTCTGGTCACGCCGAATGCAACATCATGTACACCCCCCCCCCCACCCCCCCCCCCCCCCACCCCACCCCCACCCCACCCAGCCGGCATGCTCAAACGCACTCACAAAGGCGCGCACACACAGACGGGCAGATACAGTACAATGAGGTGAATATCCACACCGTCAAGTTATAGAAATAAACCTAATAGAGCTTGAACACAAAGGGCACACCATGACAGACCATGTGGAGCGGTCTGTGACTGACCTATGCAACGGTGTTGTGACTGAATCATGTAACATTAAAACCTCTGTCTTCAACTAAAATGTTTCAGTCACCTATCATATCTCACCGCTTGTTACCAAACTACTCGTTATTCAATTTGATCATCAATACCACGTCAAGCAACGATGCTCTGCGTGACGCACAAAGTCTTTTTATGTTAAATAAAGAGGAAATATCCATGTTTTTGTTTCAAAATGTGACCCTTTTTTAAAAGAAGATAGCTTCTTGTCACAGTAGGAAAAGCACAGGTGTTACTAATCCCAGGACCCTGAAACTGAAGCAGCTAAATGGAATTCATTTAGTTTATTATTTACACTTGTGCTTTTCCGTCTGACGAGTCAAAATGTCGTGCAGGGTTGACGTATTTTTTGTGAAGCCGATGCTGAAGTGTTGCATTCTCTCTTCTGACCAGCAGGGGGCGACTTTTTACTTTTCAGTTAGGTCAAATCATGATGTAGATAAAATACAGCCACACTAGTCACGCTAAAAGTGAACTAACGTTAGCCTAGCTTAGCATAGTAGCAGTAACAAACCCCTTAGCTTTTGACTCCACTGGAAATCACAATTTGGTGTGGTTAAATTACTTTTCAATCGCATATGACAATGTATTAAATCGTGGATTAATTTCTGTATTAATTTTTCAGTTGAAATTCTAATAGCCGATGCGCCAAAGCATTAGCATGTAAACTTCCTATTGTTTGCTAAGCTGCAGTTTGCTAACTAGCCTGAAAACGTGAAACCCTTTTTCTTAACTTAACAATTTTGGTTGTTACTGTTTGTAGGGAAGAATCCATGTTAGCATTCAGTTACAATGGAGGCATGTGGTCTACCTTTTACATCACCATGTATTCCTCATCTTTTCTCAGTCCACCAGCGCCATTATTGATTTTCTATCAGTCAATTAATCTACCATTCTGTTTCTACAACAAGGTCTCGTGTGCATTAGGAGGTTTATCTCTCTCCGCAGCACTTCACACTCTACGCATGTTCCTCTTTTTGTTTCCATCAACTAATGAAAATCCGGCCGAGGTTGCTCTCGTGTGTTTCCACCACACATGTAAAAAAAAAAAAAGAACGAAAAAAACTCCCACTTCAGTTCACTCACTGTTCTCTCCCCCACTATTGTGTTTGTACAGTAAATCCATCAAACATCCGTCTGCAGCAACAACCAACCTTGATAATACAGTACGAGCTCCAGATGCACTCAACACTTCCTTCTTGTTTCCTCGTGCAGACTTGTGTCTGCACGAGGAAACAAGAAGGAACTCTCTTGCATGATGTGCCATTTTACATGTACTGATTCCTCCTTCTTTTTTTTTTGTATTTTCCGTGCACGCTGATAAATTAGGGGTGTTATTTCTCAGCATTGTTCACTGCTAAAAACGAGGAATATAGTGTAGAAGAGGTAGAAACATAGAACTGAAAACGTGTTTTACGCTTTACTAAAATGAATCATGTCATTGTCTCCTTTTGTTTAAAGGGCCATTTGTAGTTTCACAGCCTTTATCAGTTGTGTCTGATAATGTATCATCTTTCTATGTGTCATGTAGGGTTTATACGTGTTTGATGCACTTTGAAAGCCAAAGTGAACTCTTTCTATCGAGTGCTTCCTCGTCGTCAGTAAGCACGTTCTTCACCACTTTGAATAGAGGAAGAATACTTGCTATTTGTATCAGTGATGTGTTAATCAATTCTATTGGATAATATTCTTTGTTAAGGTAAAACTCTGATAAACTACTCCATGTTTTCCTGTGCTGGTCCCAGCTGTGTCAACTGCCTTCCTTTGAATATTCTCCGTTACTCTAAAACATCATCAAAGTAGCAGCAGATTTGATTAGATTACAGGCTTTTACTTGTTTACTGACCATTCCCAGTAATTTCTAGATTAGATAAAGGACAGAAACGAAAGTTAACATGGAGCTAGATTCTGATGGGGTCAATAAGCCTACCTGGTAAAAAAAAAGTACTAGTAATTGTACTTCTACAGGTCTTTAGTAGTCCTTTCAGTTAAAGTTAATATAAGTGCTCGAAATAACTGGCGGCAACCTCCAGTTCTGAAAAGTAGAGCCGATGTGGAAGCCCTTAAACCTGCAATTCTTTCTAATGTCCATCAGGGGGCGACTCCTCTGGTTGTATAGAAGTCTATGAGAAAATGACTCTCAGTAAACATTGTAAACATGAGTTTATGGTCTCAATCTCTAGTTTCAAGTCTGCTTTGGGGCGGGGCTAGCTTGTAATAGTATACTCTGATTATGGGAAAGGTAATGACCTGTCAATCGACAAAACATTTTTTTGGGGATAATTGAAGAATAGACCAGATTAATCAATAGTGAAGATATCCCTGAGATATCCGTACCATGTAATTAGCGCGTTGTTTGTTACGTAACTTCAAACATGCCACACATGTAGTAGGTCATAGGTCAGAGCACACAGTGCTTCATAACCAGGGTTTTTTCCGCCAGCACACAGCACACACTGCAGCCATTTCCAACCACTTATCACACTTGGCCGTCACTGCGGTGATCACAGAGAAACAAACCCACTGCTGGTGGGATGGAGCTTCATTCCAAAATGGCTGCAACAAGCACTCTGCAGCGCATTCACATGGAACCTCTGCGCACTTCTCCTCATCAAAAAACGTTGAGGGCAGAATTGAACCGCCACTTTCCAACCGCCCGGTTGTCTTTGGTTTCTGTCCTGGATGAAAGAGCTTCCACATTCCTTTCCTGAGGGGTCAGAGGTCAGCCTCTACACTGCCTGCCCGCCCGCCCGCCACGGCTCCCGCATGCTGAGTGACTGCTGTTAACCCCTTCACTGCCCATACAGAGCAACGTTGGATTCATTTTTTATTTTTTTTGCCGGATTTTTTTGTGGCCTTGGCGGCACGATCCAGACCGGCCCCAGCCCGGAGCAGGCTGGTGGCCTCCGCAGAACCCTGATCCACATAGAAGGACGCTGCACAGTACAGTACAAACAAACTAAATATAGAAAGTGAGTTCACCGTCCGGAGCTTAGGTGACAACAGCCGCACTCGAGGGGGAAGTGTGTGTGGTGGTGGTGGTGGGGCGAGGGGG
Organism: Cebidichthys violaceus; assembly: GCF_023349555.1. Lineage (NCBI taxonomy): Eukaryota > Metazoa > Chordata > Actinopteri > Perciformes > Stichaeidae > Cebidichthys > Cebidichthys violaceus. The sequence goes on from NW_027176816.1 coordinate 16,375,047, forward strand.
GGCATTTAATGCAAAACATAGAAAAAGAAGACGACACGACACCTCTGAATTCAGATAAGAAAAAGTAGACTCATCAGTGTGAACTTGTTGCTTGATTTGAAAAATGTGCAACATGTGCGGTCACATGTTGCTATGAAGCAAAATGGCCGGTGCCAAAACTTTTACGTCAAGCGTACTTAAATCTTCTTTTTCAGAGGTGGCATATTGTTATGTTCATAGTTTTTTGACAGCTCTGACTTCAGTTGCCATTCGTGTTCTTTCAAAAGGATTTTAAAGTCACACCTCTCTGATTCTGATTTAGTGTGTTTGGTGCGGGGGCACAAGCGGGGTGAACGAGGGAGGGATGAAAAACGGAGGGAAAAAATGGAGTCACTTGCAACGGCAGAGTCAGGGGTCTTTGCACCAGTCAAGTGACTCCAGAGACAGATGAGGGGGGGGGGGGGGGGGCGGCGGTCACGCTTTGCTAAGCGCTTTGACCGGGAACTGGAAGCCAGCGAGGATGAAGGCAGCATGGCCGCCATCAGCTCGCTGTGATGTCTCAGTGATGTCAGAAAACATTTCCAGCAAATAAAACAAATACATGAACTGTGTTTAAACTAGATGAGGATGCTGATGTAAATACTATTATTAGTATTATTCAGTCGGTTTTATTTTCCATCTTATCTTATGCATTCCATATATTCTATTACAAATTATTTTATTTTAAATTTCTTTTACATTATTATGACATTCGATCCCTGTTTATAATCTGTTGATGTGATTTTTTTTCATGAAAAATAAGACCATAAGTCTACAAAAAAAATCGTTTTTTCTTGATAAAAGTTCTCATTAGAACTTTTTTTAAAGCAAATTTTCTTTACAGGTTTAATGCAATGCGACGGATATTTTAGTGCAGTCAAACTAATGTGTTCCCAGAGACGGATAGAAAATCATGAATGAGCTAAAGAATGGCCATCAGGGCACAAGCGTGCAGCTGTTACCCTTACAGACGAGAATGAACAAAGGCTCCCTCATTATTATGAGATTTAACATTGTATAAAAGGAATTATCATTGAACTAGTAGAGTTTAATGATAAAGACGTGAAGCAGACCTCAAAACCCCTCATCTACTTCAACGCTGTTCGCTCTCTTCCTCCATCCCTCCTCCCCCAGGTTTCAGTTCCTCTCCTGCTTGTGACCCACGGTGAAGCTCTACACAGGGAGGAAGGAGGAACAGAGGGGTGTGGAGGGTGAGAGGAACACCCCCCCAGCATACACATAAACACACCAACCATAGCTCTGCTCTGCCATGCCAAACCCTCACCCATCCCGACAGTTAGTCCTGGCCACATTGAGCCGGGATGTGGCCATAAAACCAGCGGTGTTCCTGGCTAAAGATAGCCCAGGCTGTGGTCTGGCTCGTGGGGGGGCAGGGCTCATCTAACTGTCACCAAGGAACACCTTCACTACTGCGCTGCCTGCCTCTCCTGACTTCACCCCGCTCTCATGTGAAAGTGACAAGTCGACGTAAATAAACCTTAACCGTTACTGGTTCTGCACTCATTTAAAGGCTACCTTTAAGGGATCATGTGACCAGTTCCTGTCCAATTTAAGAGGCAGAAACTAAACAAGAGAATAAGACATGCATTTGGCATTTCAAGGGTTATGTGAACCTCCGAAACCATAGAACCAACTTTGGACCACGGATTTAAGCAAAAGTCACAGTTACGTTCAGGAAACAGGTGTATTTAACAGTGTTGCCTGAAAAGAAAAAGGCTTTGATTGTCATGTGATTTAGACAGCATCCATTTAGCACCTGTTAGCATACTAGCGTTTGCTAGTTAGCCGGAAACACAAAGTACAGCCGAGGCTGATGAGAATGTCTGTAGTTTTGCAGGTGTTTTGGACAAATTAAGCATTCATAAGAACCCACATGATATTTTTCTTATAAACTTTTCAAACAAAAATCAATACTTGAAAGCGTGAAGCGGCTTTAAAGCATGTAAACGTGTTATAGTGGAAACCCCCAAATACTAGTATGAACCTGAAACTGAGCACGATATGTCTCTTTTCAAAAAAATAAAGGAGACTAACTTGCGAAATATGCTTCAGGACACTTCTTCGTATCTCCTAAACAACATTATCTATTGAGATTGTACAGAATAAGTAACACTACACGTTGTTAATATGTCCATTCTGTGTGTGTGTGTGTGTGTGTGTGTGTGTGTGTGTGTGTGGCCTGCGGTCTCAATAACTAACACATTCCCAGTGTCAAATAGGCAGCGTGGACTCAGTGTCACCCTCCCCAACAACCTGGTTGACCCCTGCATCCTCCTCACCAGCTCAGCTCAGCTCAGCACAGCACACACACACACACACACACACACACACACACACACACAAACACACAAACAAAGCACCAACAGGAACTTGCCTTTACTTCCCACATGAAGTCACAGGTCGGCAAATCTCAGTCTTATCAAACAGTTTCAAAAACATGCACACATGAAAACAGAGTACATAATAGCTTGCGCTCCTCCTTCATCTCCTTTTGAGCCACCATCCCTCACTCCTTCTCCTCCCTTCTGTCCCATGTGCCAACTCAAACAGCCAGAAATCTGCCCCGCGCTCATCAGGAGCCTCATCTTCCCCCTCTTCTTCTTCTTCTTCTTCTTCTTCTTCTTCTACTCTCAGCGTTTCCCTCCCCCCGTTCTCCCGCTGTGGTTGCCGCAGACGGCACGCGTTCAGGAGGCACCTATCAAAACAAGCAGCTTCGTTTCGAAAGTCCTGCACTTTGTGTATGTGCGTGTACACGCTGGCCAACATAAACCACATCAAACATGCCGTGATAGAGACATCATTATCATCATCATCATCATCATCATCATCATCATCATCATAGCCACCACTGTCTTTATTCTCATCCATATCATAATCATTTGCAAGCCTCTCTCCGGGCCGCGGCTGCTAACGTCGGATCGAGCGAGACATCTGGGTAACACACATCCTTCCTTTAACGATGATTGGGGGTTTGGTGGAGACTAATTAGAAGATTAACTGGCTCCACAAATTAAAACCAACATGGCGTCTCTCTCTCTCTCTCTCTCTCTCTCTCTCTCTCTCTCTCTCTCTCTCTCTCTCTCTCTCTCTCCCTGCTAATTTGTAAAGAAAACAGATGTGAGTGGTTGTACTTAGACGAATCTCTGTCACCATCACCACGTTGGCATTCTCTGGAAAATGATGCTTGTGTCAAAGTAGTCTAACAGATTTGTTTGATCACTCCAAAACCATAGACTGTATATAAGAAGTGGACGTAGTCATCGTGACGTCACCCATTGGTTTGTGGACCGCAAACCGGCTGCTAACAGCTAATGTTAACTAGCAGCTAACGTTAACTAGCGCTCCACATGCCAAAATTCAATGGGATTGTTGTGCACAACGTAGCATTATCAGGGATCGGTGAATAAAAAAAAGCACTGAGGACAATCTTCCGATCACATATTTTCACTAAATATATATACATTTTTTTACTTGCACGGTCAGACATCTGCACGAGGCGTTCCATCTGCTTGAACGCAGAGTTCCTGGGGCAAGCGTTATCAGATGATATTCATGATGTATATATTAACGCCCGTTAAAGCGCACTTCATTCTCTTTATTGGTAAGAAGTGAACAAGAAAACTGCCAAGTCAGACCATTAGCCAGGATACACCGTTTGCTTGGCAGAGCTTTATCAAAATGTTGACACTAAACACATGGGCAGCATGACTGAGTGTGAGGCGTGTGTGTGTGTGTGTGTGTGTGAGGCGTGTGTGTGTGTGTGTGTGTGTGTGTGTGTGTGTGTGTGTGTGTGTGTGCAGAGGTGATTCTGGGGAAAGCCCTTCTGGCAGGGAGTCCTGGCTTTGACACGGAGCTCCACAGCAGCCGGAGATGTGGGCACGGTGCCAGTGGGCGTCACGCCAAGGCCCCCCCACCCCCCCCACCACCCCTCTCTCTTTTTTTCTTCTCTCCGACATGTTTAAAGAGCAGAGCCCTTGCGGACACAACAAACATATACACTTTTTTTTTTTTACAGCTACGGGCCTCCTCACTTTCATGCATACGAAACCCATACAACATTTACCGTATTGAATATGCAATATTGAGTCCAACGGGGCTGTTCTCCAGAACATTTGATATATTTACCAGACAATTAATAACTGCAACATAATCAGATGTGACACCTAAGTAGTATTATACAATTGTACATGATACATGTATTATCGATGTGCACGTGTAAGTATATCAACTAAATTAGGTGATATAATGATACTGTGTTCTATATAACGGTGGCTTGTTATCTCCGTCACGAGATCATGTAGCACTTATTGTATTCATATTAGTTTGTTGCACTTGTTGTATTTGTATTAGTTTGTTTCTGCACTGTACTTTTGCTCTGCTTTATGCTCTTAGATGCTTGTTTAAAAAAGGAAATGTACTTATGACTTCTGATGACTAGTAGTTCTCTTGAATACCTATTTTGAATACACTTATTATAAGTCGCTTTGGATAAAAGCGTCTGCTAAATGACTGTAATGTAATGTAATGTATTCGGCCGTATGTGCGTGAGTGTGGTGTGCATCTCTGTGTCTGTCCGTCTGTCCACGGCTAATCTTGCATACTGCTGGACCAATCAGCCTCATGTTTTTTGTTCTCATTTGTGACTGTATGCTCAAGGACCTCGATTCACATTTGAAAAAAAGAAAGTCTGTTCTGACTGTTTTAATGGACTACTGTATCCTCACGACTCCTGACAGGGACTCCCATTTCCACTGGGGATTACGAATTGTTCCTCTCTCGATCTGCACATTTAGGTGAGACAATTGTATGTATGCATGACTATAGCTGAGTGAATGAGAAACTGAACTGAGCGCCCGACTGCAACAGACCGCGTCTTCTCATGTCGGTAGGAGGAGAGCTATGGTTAGCAGCTGGTGGGAGTCCTGTGGCGTGTTTGGCAGAGCTAACAGCTAATGGGGCTAACGCAGCTAACAGAGATAACAGCTAACGGAACTAAACACACAGAAGGACTGCCAGAGGAAGCGTTAAAACAGTCGACATGAAGCGTTCCACAGTGAACTGCAGTTCAGCTGCACAGACAGCTGCGTAGATTAAAATGAGAGTGTATCTGGGGCATGAGACGTGCGAGTGAAAAACACACTTGCAGTATAGAAGGGGGGAAACTGTGGTTTGTATTAATTCAATCAAACACAGCAGTGGCAGACACACCTGGCACAGATCTGCACTCTACTGAGCGCGCTTTTCTAGTTGTTGGAAATGATGCTTATGAGGCCCGTGAGACTGAAAATACAATATAACAACGAGCTGAAAGACTCTCAACTGGTGTTTTTTTATCTAGTTTGAAGATCTTTATTTATTTTTTTTTTGTTACAAGAGACGTATAGGTTAGGTACTAATTGGGTTAGGCTTTCGGAAAAAAATAGTTGTTTGCGTTAAAATAAGTTATGTTTGTTACGTAAAATAAATACTCTCGTTACGTAGCTTAAGCACACACTGTACGTATGTTAAGTAACAAAACTCAAATCAGAAAACATGGACTTACACGAGACAGCAGTCTCCTGGGTGAAAGTCCTGTGTTTGACCCAAAAATTCAACCAGCCTTCTCCCTCCATGGACTTTCTCGCTCTTCATACTACGTCGGCGGCTCCGACTGTCTAATGGTGATGGTTGGCTGGTGCGTCGGTATCAGACGCCGAGGGACCGCCGATCAAGCATCTGCATTTGACGCTTTGTAAGTGAGAACTTAAGTCACCATCACGTTACCATAACAAGGTGGTTGTCCTGCAGTCGTCTTATCTATTAGTATTACTTTCTAAAGACGACCAGTCAGCTACTAGCTTAGCATTTCACAACAATGAATCTATAAAAGACCGACACACACACACACACACACACACACACAGAGATCATTTAGCTGCTCTGATTGGAACACACACAGCCAGTCCATCCAGCCGCCGGGACTCTGACACTTTTGTTTCCCCAGGCTGCCACTGGCTCTCTCTGATTCAGATGGGGTCAGCAACAAACAATCTCTAAGTTTGGCAACGTCAGCTCAGCTTAAAACAACAGGCATTGTTCGATGGGCTTTTGTTTACAGAAATCTACAGGTTCCAATGGATCCCACAGCCTTTCCCCACTTTTTCCTCTTTCCTTATTCCTCCCTCGGTCCACCGCTAACTTTCCCTCTGTTTCGTTTCTTGTGTGCCGAACGCCCCCGGCTCCCTCTCTATCCGCTCTCCATGTGTATTTTTAAACAATGCTCAGGGTATTGGAAGAGGGAAAAGAGGAAAGTAGTGTGTGTGTGTGTGTGTGTGTGTGTGTGTGTGTGTGTGTGTGGGGGGGGGGGGGTGTTGCAGGAAAAGGGGTGTTAAAAGGTAGAGACTTGTAAAAATAACATTCTTGCATAAACAGGGCCTTGAAAAATGGGCAGTGGGCAGCTCGCATTCCTTGAATTTTTTTTTTGAAACTCGATCACGTTCTGAGAATCGGAGGCTGCAGGCCTCTGCGAGGTGGATGACAGCCGTGTGACAAGCAAGCAGGAATGAAGAGGGGGGGGGCATAACAACATAACAAGAACGAGATGAAAAGAGAAGAGAAAGCAGCCAGCTGACGGGAATAGAGTGAGAAAGACAGAAAAAGGACGGAGGAGGGCAGATAACGCAGATTTTCGCAATCAGCAGCCGCCGACATATATACGAGGGTGGGGGGGGGGGTTCGGTCCAGAGCGGTCCAGAGCGGTACCGAACGGCGGCTTTTCGCACGAGTCGATCGCATTGGGAACCAGCACAGCTCCGACCACAGAGAGTCTCCTCCCCAGTGTCAGAGCTCACAGATGAGTCTTTGTGTTGGAAGCAGAGCAGCACCTATTGGGTAACAGACGAGAGACGGGACACAAGAGAAGGGGAAGCTACAGAACTATGGCCTGCAGTTAGACGGGCGGTAGAAAATTGGTGAAGCAACTTTACGGACATCTAATAGTGCTGCAACTAATGATTATTGTGATAAAATGTCAGAAAATAGTGAATAATTTACTGTTTTAATTTCCCAGAGCTTCAAATTCAAATATTCAGTTCATCATCACGTAGTGTGTGACAAAGTAAAACGGCAAATCCACACAACCAGCTAAGTTTAGCATTTTTGCTCAAGTTGCCGATTCAGTCAACTCAGTCAAGTACTTGTTTCGGGATGCAGCAATTTCCCACTTCTCCACCCAACACATTGCTGGAGGGCCAGTTCTCTCTACCGCCAGGTAACGTTACATTGGAGAGGACCTCGCTAAGACAGTTTGTCCGTTCTGGGCCTCCGTAGAAACGTGACAGTACAACATGGTGGACCTCGTGACTCCATATGTAGATATAAAAGTAACAAAACAATTCTTAGTTTCAGCCGATAATACACTAATAAAAAGCATCCATTCGTCCAATATGTTTATCTGCTTATCACGCTCACATTCGAACCCGGACCCCTCTTGCTGTGAGGCGACAGTGCTAGCCCCCCACATATTAATTAATATAAAATAATATTTCTGATAATACATATATTTTTGTATTGGTTTATTTGATAAGGGACAGCGCACATTAATACAAACATTTCTGTAAATGTGCCAGAGTTAGCCAAGAGGCTATTTTTCATCTGTAGTCCCAAGAGTTCATGGTGATGAAGGAACATGTCACCCAGCGCTACAGAGTGGCTCAATGGTGTGTGTTTGGACAGCAATGGAGCTCTATGGAACAGCGGAAAAAGATATTTGTTATGTGGAATTTGTTGACAGTAAGAAAAATAAAGAATATCGCCATTTTCTGTTTTTGTCATGAATCCTTTCACACTGAACGTACCGGAAAAAAACGCACTTTTTAAGTAAGCCGATTTTCTGACGCAGTGCGAATAAAGGCATCAACCAACCAAGGTGTGAAAAGGGGGTTGAGTTGCGCCTTTATTTATGAAGGACACTCCGTAGTCCGAACAAACTTTATTACTCCTTTCAACCATGACAAAGGCAGCATGAACCAAGTCTACTCCTTCTGTTTTTACCTTTCGCAATAAAAGCCCCAGACATTTAATATTTGCAGGCGAGTATTTTCGTGTTGTTTATTCGTTACGCCCTCCGCATGTAAAGAACTTTTTACTGTAATTTATACAGTTAATAAAATACATTTAGGGGACACAAGGTTATTGAATATACACATTAGAATCAAACTCAGCTGCTTGGTACAAATTAAAACTAAATATGTTTGATGTAGATATCACTCGACTTGCAGTGCTCAAAGCGGCAAAAAAAAAAAATACATTTAAAAAAACTCAACAGCAATGTCCACAGATTTTTCCAGCCTTCAGTTTCACCAAGAGGCACTACCTTGATACCATAATGAAGTCATCCCTCATTTTGCAAAGTAACAAATGTGGAAAGTCCTCAGCAGGTCAAACTGTAGTGGAGCTTTTCAACTAGTTAGTAAGACTTTTTGACTGCTCATCAAACCAGGCGGCAACCTCAGTTTCTGCAGAGTGAAGCCGATGTAAAAGTGTCTTAAACTTTCATTCTCTCTGCTGACCAGCAGGGGGCGACTCCTCCGGTTGTATAGAAGTCTATGAGAAAATGACTCTACTTCACTCCTGATTTATTACCTCAGTAAACATTGCAAACATGAGTTTATGGTCTCAATCTCTAGTTTCAAGTCTTCTTCAGTACAGCATGATGTTCATTTAGTAAATTATGGTCCATTTAAAGTCAAATAGACCATAAAGCAGAGTATGCTTTAGGGCGGGGCTACTGTGATTGACAGGTAGCTGACGCTAGCAGAGACGTATACGGCGTCTCTACAGCACTCCTCCGCATTCCAAATATGGTAACTTCTGATCATTGGTTGCGAAAAAATGAACATGATGACTGCCGTAATCCAAGATGGCGACGGCGAAATCGCCAAACCCAAGGCTTCAAAACATCAGTCCACAAACCAATGGGTGACATCACGATGACTACATCCACTTCTTTCTACAGTCTGTGGAGCGAACCTTTTTATAGAGCCAATACCACCAATACCGCTTTTTAAACTGTAGTGTCGGATCCAGTGAAAACTGGGAGTGAAACACTTTGTTTTCTCCTATATTAGGCAATGTGGATGTACAAGGTGAAACACATCTACTGAAGAAAGACAGATGGAAAGAAAAAGAAAGAAAAAGAAAGAGGGGTTTTGTTGGGAGGGACTGAGGAAGAATTGACCAGGACTCTTTGCAGAAAGCGCGTTGAGCTCAGGAGTTATTCATTAACGCGTTTTAACACAGTACTTTCCTCCTCCTTTCTTCCAGCCCCCAGAGATAAAAACACACACTCATTTGAATGACTAGGATGCCAGAGGGTGGTCTTCCACCTCACTACCTCTCCAACACTTTAAATGTGTGTGTGTGTGTGTGTGTGTGTGTGTGTGTGTGTGTGTGTGTGTGTGTGTGTGTGCGTGTGCGCGTGTGTGTGTCACGGGGAATGTAAGGAGCTCTGTTAGAAGCTCCGTCTCGCTCTCTGAGAAAAAGGTTTAGGTTTCAGTCGGAAGGGTAAAATAGTTAACAGATTGCCCGGCATCCCGTACCACAGCACCCCCCACCCCCCCCTCAATGCCACTCCCCGTCAGGACCAAAAACCCATGCAGTGGAACCACAGAACCCAAATATCAGATTAACTGACAGCGTATCTACTGGGCTCTGGTGGCCATGCTGCCATCTCACTGAGAATGAAGGAAGATCGCAGTCTCACAACAACAACAACAACCGAGCAGTAGGTGTTCAAAGCAGTATATGTAAACATATATATATATATATATATATATATGTTTACATATACTGCTTATATATATATATATATATATATATATATATATACATATATATATATATATATATATATATACATATATACATATATATATATATATATATGTTTACATATACTGCTTATATATATATATATATATATATATACATATATATATACATATATATATACACACACACACACATATATACATGTAATAATAATAACAATAATAATAATAGTTTTACATTAAACTGTGTGGATTAATTTCTAAATATGCAGCGTCAGGACAGGTGAACAAAAAGGCATCATCACACTCGATCATTGAGCCCATTTCAATCATCTTATATAAAGTTGACATATAATACAGCGGAAGAAAACACATATAGAATATCTCTGTTATTACTGGGGGTATTTATGAAGCCTGGCAGAGGCAATCTTTTGCATCACCGCATTTTTTTATTATTTTTGTATTATTTTGATGAGTGTTTTTCTCAGAGTACAGATGTAAATGAGCCCTCCCACCTTCATTTGAGTTGCTAATGAAGATTTGATACCGGGCTGTTGTGACGCGCGTCGCTTGTGTGTGGATTGAACAGTCAAGAGAAGTTAGTAAAATACTGGCTGCTTCGGTCATATGGATTGGAAGAACAGAAAGGTGACGTCACGGTAGCGGTGTTATTCTTCCCGTGGTGCTGGACCCTGCGGTCCTTTAGGACAGTGGTTCTCAACCTTTTTCGAATCGGAGCCGCCCCCAGAAATAACCAGGATGGTGTTCACGTTGTCCAATGTGGTCCAGGCACTGTGGATACCTGATGGGTTTCCGGGACTTTTTCTCTCCACCTGACGCGCCGGAAATCCACCGTCACACTGAATGAAATCTATTCTGATGCGAATGATGTCAGGTGTCAAGTAGATGGGTGAATAATGGGTTAATGGGTCACAAGTGAAAAAGTTTAACCCTAACCCTAATTATAAATCTGGTGATTTCAAAACTTCAATTCCTTCCCTGTTTTTCTACGTCGCCCCCAAGTCACCTCGGTGTCCTGGGGAGCGGTGGACGGTGCACACTTTGACTTAACACACACACACACACACACACACACACACACACACACACACACACACACACACACAGATAGCTGCTACCGAAAGTCACTCGCTGGCAAAATGAGAGCATCCAACCAAAAGCGGCGGAGCGAAGAGGAGGCCGACAATGCGGCCGGATTGGCCGAGGCCGCGCTGAAGGGGGGGGGGCGGCGGGGGAGAGGTGGTCGGGGGGGTTTGGGGGATAGCGGGGAGCGAGGCGGCATCACGTGACCGAGTCCAGCAGAGAGCGTTATAATAGGCCCCCCTCTCGGAGTAGAGAGGCAGAGGCTGGATGTGAACCAAAATCCCTCTACCACACACAGGCTGGCCATTGTTGGCCATTCACTGGACTCCATCTCGGGGCACTTTATCATTCAATTAGGACAGCTTTCACACCGCACACCACAGAAAGGAGGCCTTCAATCAAACTGAAAACTTCACACTGGCCCTGGAGGGGACGCAGAGAGGGGACCTCGCAGTTGTCCCCCCACTTTCATTTTTCCAACTTGTTGTCGTTCCCCCCGAGACTTTGAGCAGAAAAGAGAGAGGGAGAAACAGAGGGGGGGGGGGAGATGGACGGAGAGAGAGATGCGAGGAAGTCCCCTCCGAGTACCATTAAGTGTTTGGTGCAAAGTGTGTGTGTTTATGAAGCTGATGGAATGTGTTTGAGTGGGCGAGGGGGGTTCAATTTGGTAAGTGGTGGTGGGGGGAAGAAGAGAGAGAGAGAGAGAGAAAGAGAGAGAGCAGAAAAGGGGGGGGATTCAAAGCTCTGAGAGGAGAATGGCACAGAGGAGTATACTCGAAGGAATTAATGAGAAGGAGAAGTATGCTTGAAGAAAGAGGGGAGACAGGGAAATGTACAGTGAGAGGGGGGGGTGGATCAAAACATAGAAAGGGGGAGGGGGGAGGAGAGGAGGGAGCAGGTTGATAAACACGTTGGAGGAGACGAAGGAGGGAGGAAGAGTGTGAGCATCCTGCTGGCTTTTAGGTTGTTGTTAAAGTACGCAGAACCTTCCTGGAATCAGATTAGAAAATGAATATGGAATATAATGTATCTATTTATTATACCTCATGTAATGACAAATCATATTTGTATTTATTATGTTTAAAAAAATGTTTTTCAAACCAACCAATTTGTTGGCCCTTGGTTGCCTTAGCGACCACATTTTAACAAATAAAAGGTGGGGACAGCAAAAAAGCAAAATGTCCATCCACATATTAATTATTATTGATATTTGTTGAATTAGTGATATTTAAATATCGCTGTTCCACAGGCATCTGTTTCAGGGAGGAAGTTGTTTTGACCGCGGGGTGAAAAGTTCAACCAACCCAGCAACATCACCAACCAATGAGCCAACTCGATTCAACCGACAGAAGAAGATGAGCCGGAACGGAAAAACGAGAAAAGAAAATGTGTGAAGTCTTGGGCGGCGAAATCATACCGCATGAACGACACACACCTCGACTGCTGACGTCAGCTGGGTCGAGCTGCCCCGTCCCACAGAACCACGGAGCTACACCAGGACGTAATGAGGTGGAGGCTGCAGGAGCTGGCACCATAGACTGGTTATCTTAAATACTCCTAATATAAGGCGACTAAAAATGGAAACATTTTCGGTTTCTGATAACGGGACTTGCCGTCCTCCTTTACTCTCTGCTCCCGTCACTCTCAATATATCCTTATCATTATTTTGTGAGAAAGAAAGACAGTTAATTAAGAAAAGAATCAACATTGCTTTATTATTGTTGTATGTAAACAAATAGTATTTCTTGAGCATTCATTTATTAGCCTGTTCTTATGATCAAACTCTGTATGAAACAGTGAAAAACGGATGTTCTTATTGTGTTTGAGACAACCAGAGTTCTCAGCATCTACTGGAGTAAACGGTGTTCTTCTCTCTGCTATGATGTGAGTCTCACACTGTACTGAGTCGGTGTGTGTGTGTGTGTGTGTGTGTGTGTGTGTGTCAGAGTAAAGCACGACTCCGCCCCTCGTGCAAAGACACAGAGACATTTTTATTCTATTGTGTTTTATTTTCTTATTCTTTCCGTTGATCTTAGATCAAACTCTGGCTCCAGAATTTCCTCGGCGTTAAGTAAAGTTCTATCTCGTCTTCTTTATTCCTCAAAGACAACTCTCAGGCGGAAGCCTTTTTCATCAAGAGATTAAACGTTCATCTACTTGTTTATTTCAGCTCAGTAACTCTGATTTTCACTCCACATCTTTTACAGATGTGTCTGTGAACGCTCGCTTGAGCCGCAGAGTTCGGGGGAGCCGGTGGTTTTTGCGCGGGCATCATTTGGCGAGCGGGGGGGATTGCTGAGCAGGGCGGGGTGACGGAGGCCGTTATTAAAAATCCCTTTCGGAGGAAGGAAAGAGGGGATGTGTCATCAGACGCTGTGGCTGGCATTCTGCCCCCCCCGTTCCCTTTCTCGCCGGCTCCCCGAGTCAGGAGTCACACTCCCTCTCGCTCTCTCTGCGTGGATCAGGTTTCGTCCCATTCGCTGACTCACTAGATATTACTGTTAACACACACACACACACACACACACACACATCATAACTGTGTGCTGAGTCACGTGTTGAATCTCAACAACACTCTGGCATCCATCCGTCCTCTCTCTGCATGCGCTCACTAGACTGTGCGGTGCATTCCTCGGTCACAGCGCACGATACACTACTTCCACTTCGGCTCACCGTGTGAACAGATAGCGACACGAATACTGATGATCATGAATAAAACTAAAGATTTCGGCTAATCGGGTCTTTCCAGTTTCTCTTTCAAACACAAATCCTCAAATTGAACAAACTCTGGACGGACTTTTGTAGGATTTAAATGAAAGCAACAGGTAATCTCTGAGGTTGAGGTTCTGCTCTATTTCATTAAACGCATCTCTGTCCACTTTTAACTACTGTTGTGTTCGGGAACACAGCTCGAGAAGTCCAAAATAATCAGCTGTTAATGCCAGTAAGATTCATTTATTTAAAGAAGAGAAATCATCTTCCATCCTGTACAATGGAGAATCATTTTTAATACATATTCATCTACTGTTTTTTTAAATATCTTTTTAAATGAATTGTTTAGTGTATAAAAAGACACATTTCAATTTCAAATTAATAGTTAAGAGTTTTGCGTAAATGTCTTTTTTCAAAAGCAAAACATTTGTAAAAGTATCTCATTAAGGATGTCCTTAAAGATGGAAAAGCAAATCCTCATATTCGAGAAGTTGGAAACTACCACATCTGATATTTGATGACTGAATTCAACAATTCCTTTATTTATTTTTTCAGCAGGTTATTTGCAGTTTTTCTGGTGTATATTTGTGTCGGCCTAAAGTAATTCAATATCTCAGTTACAAGCAATCCTTGGTGTTGCCAAACTTTTCCCTTACCGGCCCCAATTAAAAACTCACTGGTTGCTGCTTCTTGCATCACTTTCTAGGTTTATTATATCAATAGTAGGCTGAATGTATTTGGACTGCTGTTCAGCCAAAACAAGCTATTTCAATATTTCAACTAAGGCCTTGGGAAACTCTATTAGAGTATTGTTTTTTTTCACTTTTTCCTGACATTTTATAAACAAAACCATTCATCAATTAATCAAGAGAATAATCAGCAGATTCATGGATAACGAAAACGATCGTAAAAGTAAAAGGAATACGCTTCATAATTCTCTTTTTTTAAACAAACTATGTGACCGTTTATGATGAATTATAAGCGTTTATGGGTTTGCAGTTTGTGGGTGAACGTTTTTATGCAGCAGCTCTGCCCTAGATCAATAATCACACAATAAATATAGAAAAATATACACAAAAGCAAAATCAATAAAAGGCTGTAAAGCTTAAAAAATCTATGTGTTGAATATATGATAAATAGTTAAATAAGTAATAAACTAGAGCTATTCAGTGATTGACTGACATTTGAAGTCATTCATCAAACACAAATCACAAATGTTTTGGCTATAGCTTTACCGTAGGATTTGCTGCCTTTTATCATTTTATGAAATGAATATCTAATCACAGCGATACAATAAAATCCAACGGACTGCAACGTCCTCTGAAACCATGAGGCAATCACATTCGGAGAAGGGACGACTTCACACGCTACATGCCGATGTCAGCATATTGTTCAAGGTGCGTCTGTTTGGGAGCATTAAATCCGGCAAAGCAGCGGGTCATGTCCGTTTGGTGGGTCCGGATAACCGGACCAGTAGGTCCAGCACTGGTCCACCACTTCTTATTAAAGGAATCGGGCAAATTCAACAAACAGCAGACGTTCCTTTACGAAAAGTCCTAATTCGCATGTCGACTCATCATGATTGATGTGGACAGGGGAGGTCAATATGACAGAAACTCACACGGATCCCAGTATAGTAACCGACAACACGTTCTCAGGCCCAACTCATCACAGATGGACGTCTGGTCAGTGGCCCTTGGCGTCACTTTTTAACGCACTGGGGGGTCATTTAGCTTCAACACGTGGTTAATGAAGGAAAGTTAAGTAAGTACTGCGTTATGTTACATTACGCTACGCTGAGTTGAGTTACATTCTTGGGGAGATTTAGGAAAAGATCATGGTTTGGGTTCAAATCAGTATGTTTGTTATGTAACTAAAGTTAAAGGTGGTTGAGAGTCCTGTGTTTGTTCAGGCTGGTCTTATCCAGCTTTCGTAGCTTTCCCACAAAATGATTTGGTATGTTATATATATATATATATATATATATATATAGATATATAAATATATCTATATATATATTTATAAATAAAACATATATATGTATATATATATATATATATATATATATATATATATATACATATATATATATATAAAGATCGCTAAACCGCACAACACACAAAATGTGTTGTGTCATGAAAGGACGCAGTGACATGACATCCCTTCTGTCGTCTCACCAAACTCAACCTGGAAAAATCTCAAACATCCGCAAACGCCTCACTGTAAGCCACTTGTGTTTGTATCCCCGCGGTCCCTCGGTGACTTCATCTGCAGTGGATCGTCTCTGAAACAGACTTCCCTCTATTCCCAAGTCAGTCAGTGCCTAAGGTTAAGTACAAGTCTATCAGTGTCTGAGAGACGACCCCTTAACCAATGCTGTGTTTACTGCAGAGAGAAAAGCCTATTAATAAATCGGCTGCAGACAGCCTGGCGGAAGTGGCCCGGGGGCTGTAAACTCAGTCCGTTAGAGAAGGATGGACGAGGGGCGAAACAGAGAGGGATGGAGGGACGGAGTGAGAGAGAGAGAAAAGAGAGGAAAAGAGAGGGGACGGAAAGAAATGTAGGTACATGGAGGAAATGGAGCCGGGAGGGAAAAGAGGGAGAGGAAAGAGAGAGTGTGTGTGTGTGTGTGTGTGTGTGTGTGTGTGTGTGTGTGTGTGTGTGTATTACGTTGTGTGGTGTAAACCATGGGTGCTGGTTGATGGATGGATCTAGGTTCTGAAAAGCCACAGCTGCCCCGCTCTTCCTAGAAAAAGATCCGTGAGGAAAAGTGGCAGTATGCGGTTCAAGCATCTAGCATCCTCTTACTATTTCTGACCGGCATGCTGCAGGACCCGTCAGAATGCCCTCCGCGAGAGCATGTGCCTATGTGTATTATTAACTTTGTGCCTATGCATAGTAAAAAATGAAAACGCGAAGGTTCTTTTTTTTTTTTAAACTTTAATTAGCCCTGTAAATATCTGTGTGCATGCAAGTGTGTGTGTGTGTGTGTGTGTGTGTGTGTGTGTGTGTGTGTGTGTGTGTGTGTGTGTGTGTGTGTGTGTGCGTGTGCGTGCTGCACATTCGTCTGTTTTCAATCAGTCTCTTACGCAGCAAAGCATAATTCTGCTCTCTGTCACGGCTGCCAACTAAATGCAGTAAATGTATATTGTGCTGTATTCACTATAAACGAGGTAAAGAGCGACGTTTCTTGCATGTTTTTGCTATAACCCAAATTTGAAAAAAAAACTGTTTAGCGAACGTGAAAGTGTGTTTTATGAATCAGTTCAGTGATTAACTTCCATGTCACTTATTCATTCAAAAACAAACTAGTGTGGTTTTTCTTTTACGACGGCTCCAACCTCGGGGTCCGAAAAGTGAAGCCAATGCTGAAGAGCCTAAACCTGCATTCTCTCTACTGTCCATCAGGGGGCGACTCCTCTGGTTGTATAGAAGTCTATGAGAAAATTACTCTACTTCTCTCTTGATTTATTCCCTCAGTAAACATGAGTTCATGGTCTCAATCTCTAGTTTCAAGTCTTCTTCAATACAGCATGATGTTCATTTAGTAAACTATGGTCCATTAGAGTCAAATGGACCATAAAGCAGAGTATTCTTTAGGGCGGGCTTCCTGTGATTGACAGGTCGCTGCCACGGTGTTGTCCGGTCTGGGAGTTGTCCCTGTTCTTCGTCTAATAACTTTAACACTTTTAATGTGTTTTCACTTCATGAAAGTTAATTGAAACATTTTGCTCGCCCTAAAAATGTGTTATTCAGCGTTCGGTTGTTCTTAGCTCCACCCTCTCCTCACTTTTGGTTGCAAAAAACAAGATGGCGAGCCGTAGTCCACAAACCACTGGTTGACTTTGATGTTACACAGATAGACGGTCATATTATCGACCTGACTATTATGTTAGGGAAAAGATTAATTTTGTGGATTCGTGGTGTAGATTCCTTGAATATCAATCACTTAAGAATGTTTTTTAAACATAATTTTGTTGTGGAATGACAAAACTAAGAAAAAATGAACCACATTACAAAAAAATTGGGACGGTGGGAAAGGTTTATGGAAGCTGAAGGCTGCCAAGATGAGTTTTATGTATAATAATGATATTCATTTGTATATATGGGTTTTAATCATTATATTACAATGTTATTTATTTATTTAGGTTATTAGACCTGCTGATATACATTATGTTGTGAGGACATACGTTGTTTGTTTGTGTTTACTAGAATACAATTTGATTTTGTATTTTGGTCTGTTTCACTGTGACTTCGGTGTTGTGTTTGTACTGTGTTGGGTTATTTTGTTCATAAATATATATCCTTTTTAACCCTTGCATTTCATTTTCTATTATCCTCTGTACAAATTGAACCCTTAAAGAACTCCTACGAACATGTTGCTCAACACTGTGGCCGTAAGCGGAAATTATAAGCTGACAATTGCTAAAAAGCAAAATTGCTCAGTAGCACAAGAGGAGGACAGTCAGTAGCTGACAACAACGCTTCATATTAGGTTTCCTCTAAGTCTTTAACTGCAGCTGGCAACTGAGCAAAATCCATCCAAATCCAATTCCCATGGTCATGAATGAACTTTCACGTTCATAAAGCGAGCTAACCGACTCAGTGATAGTGTCTGGCACAGAGCAGTGTGTATTAAAAGCAGGGTACACATCAGTACTGGTACCAAAAGCAATACTTTTAAAATACTTTCCTTTCCTCATACCTGATGAAAACCTTTGTTGTGCTTTTTTTGTCCATTTAACAAAAGAATCCTAATTTCTCAACATTAAACAAGCAGCTGTCCAAGAACTTTGCTTGAAATAAATACAGTCTGAAACCGGCGAAGATGACGCTTCAAATCAGTACAGAGCAAGTAAACAACGCTATGACCCCCCCCCCCAACGACACTGGACACAAACACACATGCATGTAAACACATGTTGAGCACAGGAACATATTAAACACACAAACTGCAGCCCCTCACAACATGCACACACACACACACACACACACACACACACACACTTCTCCTGCGATGCCCCACGTAGCGTTCAAGGTCTAAGGCCCCCCCTCGTGTCTTTTCTTCCAGAGAAAATAATAAATAGCGCAATCTTATTGCAGCTCCTCGGTGAACAACATCCATTCCAGCGTGAACCCAGTGTCCCTTGTTCCCATCTCCCCCCCCACCCCCCCACCCCGTCGCTGCCTCTAGAAGGTGAAGAAGTACAAAGGAAGGGATCAGAGCTTTTCCGATTCTTCCCTGGTTATTAACTACCATTTGTCCCCTCGGAGGGGCCGTCCCTCCCATTAACCCAACTGATGCTCTTTTCTCATGGAAATCAGCCTGTTGCCGCCGCCGCCAGCGCCGCCGCCAGCACCGCCGCCTCTGCTGCCACTACCAACTGCTGCCCGCAGAGGCGCAAGGGATTGTGGGGGACCTTCAGAGGAGGAGACCTCCCGTCCGGCTAGAAAACAGCTCTCTCTCTCTTTCTCTCTCTCTCTCTCTCTCTCTCTCTCTCTCTCAAAAGGCAAAACATGAAACGTGCTGCCTCCGACCACGGGGGCATGGCAGTAATGGCAATGCACGGCGGTTAATGAGAAGAAGCTGGCGGAGGCGACAGAAAATACTTTTGGGGAGCTGGAGCTCGGAGCAGCGGCAACCGTCAGATAAACGAATAAAGCTGGCGGATAAAGACAGAATATTAAAAGCAGGAACGGTGCGGGATAATTCCTGAACTGTTTCGCGACTGGCTACAACTCTGGTGGGCCAAACTACAGCGTGATTATTTTTTTTTTAAAGAAATAAACTAGAATATGGCTTGAGCATGTATTGTTTTTTTAAATACACATCTTAGTTTAAACACTAGATGTCAAATACATTTAGTGAAATGATCTCTGTCTTAACCTCTTGGCACAAAAAAACAAACACAACATTTAACTCATTCATTTAACTTAACGTTTTACACTAAACATCATTACTATTTTAGGCCAGGCACTGTATTAGTTTGAAAGTATTGAATTCATTCAGATTAAGCAAGCAAGCAGATACAGAAATGATTTTTGTAGTTAATCTGTAATGTCAAAAGTTAAACTGTTTTTATGAACTGGTATTGTGTACTTTTTTTTGATAGGATATGAATTGTGTGTTTTCTGGTGTAGAAACTCTGATTTTCTTGCAGCGTACCTGGTAGAAACCTGCACTTATTAATTATTGTTTGAGCCGGGACTCCTTATATTTTAGGCCCACAATAAAAAAAATAGTTTGGCCACATTTGACTAAAACTTATAACGTTTTAGTCAAATGTTTATTGAATAAAGAACTCATTTATCTATTTTTTCCATTTATTCTTGTATTCCTCACCACTATAATTAAACATAATTAAACTATTACTACCAATTACACAAGCTATAAACAGGTGCACCAGAACACCAATAATAAGGTTCTTAAAAATGTTAAGAACCCCCGGTGGAGCGCTCCATCGCTAGCGGGGCTTGTCGTAGCGAGAGAGTGGCAAACATCACAACACACACATGGGTCTCAGCTCGCTGGCAGCAACAAAGCCATTGTCTCGTGACAGACCCACTTCCATTTCCTTATTATGTAGCTGGAGGCCTTGATGGAGCGTGCTGCTCGTTTTTGAAGAAGAGGGAAGTAAGCCATCAGAATATCTTCTTTTTATATATATAAATAAATATCCATATATTACATAAATGTTGCAGCCATATAACTGCTGCTTTATTTTCCACCAAATCACCAATTACTCCTCTTCTTTCCTAAAAGATATCGTGAGGATAATTACAGTGAATCCCTGTCTATGTAGAGCGCTAGTGAAACCAGGCAGAGAAGTGGATTCTCTTTACATTCTCTACTTAAAAATCACAAGAAAAAAAGAGATCATCATCTTAAATTGCCGTCAATGGCGTGACGAGTCACTCGAGGAAGACAAGAGCAGGAAGACGCTGGAGCCGCAGCGGCCGATTAATCGATCCGTCGACCGATAGATGATTAATCGCCGACTGTTTTCGCAAAAGCAATTACTTGTTTGTCGTATTTCAAGCTGGAAAAACACCAATCCCCATAGTTCTGCAGCTTGCATATCCCGTGTGATAGTCAATCAATAATGATGGTGTTTGGGTTTTGTTTCGGTCCGTCCGGTGGACACAAAGCGGTTGAAGACCTCACTTTTCTTGACATTCTTACAGACTGATCGATTCATCGATGAGACGATCGACGGCGTGACACTGTGGACATCCCCACACGTGTGTACCGCATGCAGAGCACAGGATGTCCCCCTGTGGCCTACAGCTGATGTAAGACACTGCGGTGACAACAGCAAACAACAACAACAACAACACTGCGGGAGAAACACGGCCAGAGCACACAACAGACAAAAAAACAACAACTTTATGTCACTTCAACATGTTTTTGCCCATTTCCACGCTCGTGACCTGATAGCAGAGCAAAGAGTAGCAGCCAAGTCAGTGTTCAATAACAAGTGCATGAGCGGAACCCCCACACTCTGACCCCCCCTCCCCCTCCCCTCACTCTGATGGGGGGGGGGTCTTGGATGTTATTTACCCCTTCTGAGGCAAAAAGAAGCACTCTCTCTCTCTCCCTCACAGAAGACACATGCAGGATCAGACACAGACACGACACAATGTACGCATCCAGCCTGCAGCGACAGCGTGCAGGGTTTACATTTTTTAAAGGGGAGGGGGGGGCTTTAAAATATCAAGACACTAATTTGGAGAACGTAAGAGCGTGATGCACACGCAAACACACACACACACACACACACACACACACACACACACACACACAAGACAGCCGCTTTTATCAGACTTTCTCCCCCCCCCCCCCTACCCTCCCTCGCAAAGCGAACACACTCCCTCCCCTCTGCAGCGGCGTGCCACCACACTTTTGATAAATATTCGGGGGGGGGGGGGGGGGGTGCTTAAAACTCACCAGATCGCCCCGCAAAAAAACAAAAAAAACGTGCACGGAACACGAGACGGTCAACGGCGAGGGGGGGGGGGGGGGGGGGGGGGGGGCTGGACAAAGTGCACCGCGTTACAACAACTTCACACGATCGCATTTGCAACATATTTACCGACCCCCCCCCCCCCCCAAGAAAAGAAAAGAAAAGAAGAAGAAGCCTCGATGGGCAGAGGAGGCGATCGCGTAATTAACAATTAAATACCCAGAGATCCCTCTCCACGCTGCCGCGAAAGTACGCAAGGATTACGCAAAAAAAAAAAAAAAAGTCCCGACAACGCGATAGCTAGCAAACGACGCGTTCACAACAATTCGAGCGTCGCGCACGTCAGCGCGAGGCTGGTATATAAAACAAAAAGTTGGTAAAAAAAAGAAAGAAGTTGTTTTCAAAGGCGACACATGCAAACAGCAGAACGTGCAGCCACATTACGGGTTCTTACTGAGAGACAGGGAGACAGATGGGGGGACGAAACGAGCAGTTTTTACCCACCTAGAAAGTTTCCAGCACCGCATTAGTCAATTTCACATGGAGCCCCGGTAACCTTCCATCTCGGACCGGACCAGACACCCACCGTGGGAGAGCCCCACGCCGCCGCTCCGCTGCTCTTCTTCTCCCCCTTCGACCCGTCGTTTCGTTCTTATTTTCCCGATGTGTTTTTTTCTTCCACCCCCCCCACAATAATTGTTCTGATATTCGGGGCCTGAGAGTGTGCCTGGCTCCCCTCAGGCTGCAGCGGAGTTATGGGGCGGTAAGCATTGTGGGAGTGTGACGTCAGGCCACTTTCACAAACTTTTTTTTTTTTTTTTTCAAGCAGGGACAGCTTACTGTTTTTTTGTTTTCAGACCAGTCCTCCCAGTCAACAAGCAATTAATTCAGTTAATACACCTGCAGTCCAACCTATACGTTATTTACATTCTGTTTATGAAAAACATTTAATATATTTTTAAAATATTTCAATTAATTATTGCCTATAGCGGAGCCAGGGTTTGACATATTGACATGTATTATAATATATATTTATATATCGTCTTATTGATACAATACAATTTCAATACAGCATTCGACCTATATCTACTTGACTTATTTCATAATATTTGAATGTGAATACTTTTGATGTGTATTGCAGTTATTAAATATGTTTTGAAAAAATCAAAAAATCGCAGGAATCATTGCTCCTGAAACCTTATAAGAATGAGAGAAAATGTACTCCGACATGATCCCGATATCAGCTGCTAAACGCTTGATTTCCTCCTCATTAAGAGTAACTTTATTCATTACTTTCCCATTGTATTTATTATACAGTTTATATCAGCCTATTGTGAATACAAATTGTTCCCTTCAAAAGAAAAACAGGAAATCGTTGCATTGTAATGAATAAACTCATCTTAACATTTTTTTATTAAGAACAGAAAAGTGTGAGAAAAACACACCCATCATTTATATATATATATATATATATATATATATATATATATACATCTACATATATATATATATATATATAAATATATACATATATATATATATATAAATATATATATATATGTACATATATATGTATATATATATATATATATATATATATATATATATATATATATATACGTATATATATGTATATATATACGTATATATATATGTATATATATATATGTATATATATTCTCACTATAATTGAACCGTGAGGTTTTCTCACATTTATTTGGCTTACACGAAAAAAAGTTCTGAAGCACATTAATCATACAAATGTTTTATAACTTACACAAAAATTAACCTAATCGTTTAATTATCGCACATAAAAACACGCGGCTTAACGTGTACTTGAATCACGCATTCTGCATTCGCTGAAGCGTCAACAAGTGTCAACACTTAGCAAGAAAACGAGCAGGGTTTGTCAGCCCATCAGCAGGAATGTGGACGGCCGCCTCGGGTCCCCACGTGTTGAAGGCTACCAGTGGCTACTGGTGGTGGTGGTGGTCCTGTTTCTCCCCCTTGTGTTTTTTGTTTGGGAGGGGGTTGGGGTTGGGGGGTGGGGGGGTTGAAAGAATTACTTCCAGGGCACATTAACTCGTTTCCTCATCAACCCCCCTCCACGGGCTTCCAGCAGCCCCCCCGAGCCCGCAGGGTGAATGTGTTTGTGCAGAGGGAGAGTGAGCGTTGGGGGAGCGAGCAAGACTCTTCAATAATGCTGCTTTCAAGTGCTGCCCCGACTGCTCACATTTCAAACCTATAAAAAAAACGAAAAAATAAATGTGTGTCTGTTATTGGAGATAACAGTTTAATAAACGCTAAAAACGAAAGGTTCATGTTGTTATGCCTGTAGATTTATTTATTTTTAAAAGAGCCGAAACATGAAAGGCTACTTTTATCTTGGAGTGCCACTGCTTGATTTTTTTGATTATTAAATAAAGATGTTAAACTACTTTAGCTGCTTAAAGATCGCTAAATTAAAAAGAAATACAAAGTCACAGAGAACTTCAGTTATTTATTCACGGATATGGTCTTGTAATCAATCGATTCCTCGAAATTACGACATTTCCGACCGATCATGAAAGCACCAAAAAACGCTTTTGGCGTGTTCAATACAGCAGAGCTGGGTAGAAAATGCCAGTCGTTCAGAGGGGTGGGGGGGGGGGCTCTATAAGCCGCAGCTATAGGCCTACCTGTCAGTGTGCTCAACAGATATGTGGACGAGATGGAATGTTTAATTCTCTCAAGAGTTGGGTGCGAAAAGTGCGGAGACAGCCATCATTCTGGACCCAACGGGCTCAGGTAGATGATTCCGACCCTGCGGTGGACCAGGCTCTAGTTCTCTATCTGAGGTTCTCAGTTCCGTTTGAATACTAAAATAACTGGGAGGAAGAGGGGAAAAAATGGATCCAAAACAACTTTGAAAGTTGATTTAGTCGCGTGCTGGAGATGTTTATTATACATTTATATACAAAAAAAAAATCACAACATGTCCACGTGAAGACCAGGATGTCGTTTAGCTTTCGATAGCGCTTTAAAAAGTCATATCACTTTTTTGTCTTCAGGCAAACAATCATTTTCTAAAAGCGTGAGAAAATGACAATAATTGAGTATTGAACTGAGACAAAAAATATAGGAAATTTAGGCTGGTTTAGCCTCTACATCAGTAATTGTTAGCTCACAAATAATAATAATAATAATAATAATAATAATAATAATACACATTACATTTAGTACACTTATATAAACATGTAATTAATAATAAGTAATGACTCATTCATGTATAATTAACCTTAAAGGCAACATTTTAAGTTTATGTACCCTTCATTATTCATTCATTAATAAGGCAATCAAAGAATGAAATATTTAAACTGAGAAAGTTCACATGAAATAATGGGCATACATACATAAACATAAATATTGGTAAATTCTCTCTTTTTTAATCCAATCATTTCTGGAAAACTATTATACATTGGAACTCTTACTACTCTGACATTATAAACTATTATTATAGAGGCACATAAATGAGCTATTTACAGGTGCTTTAGCCTTTAATAAATTATGTTTCAAGAAAAAAAGATGAAGGCAGATGTCTGACACACTTTGGTTCAGTTTCTTCTTTTTTTTCACAGTAACGGCCATGTGCTACAGGAAGGAAGGTCACGTAGAAGTTGCCTATGAAACTTTATATCAGCCCGGTAATAAAATGACTGTGAGTATAAAGCAGCATGTACTATGTTCAATCCAAAGAGTATTGCGTTATTACACCTGTGTGTATCAGAACGATTTCTATGCTAGATATGAAGAATGTCGGAGGAGATCCTCTCTCTCTAGTTCGGCTGTAGTTAGAGATGCACCGATCTCACTGTTTTCAGTACCGATTCTGATACCCGGGCTTTGGGTATCGGCCGATACCGAGTACCGATCCGATACCAGTGTGAAATGAATCAGCTGTATATGCCTCACTGTGGAACTGGTCCTCAAATGACTTATCTGGTTAAATAAAGGTCAAATAAATGAAGTGACTGCGATCAACAACAACAGAATTGACTTAAATATCACTTTCATCACTTTGTAAAACCAAATGTTACAACTAAATATGCAGATATAAACGTATATAAATGTACCGAATTGTTTGTGACTTGTTATTGAATTTATAATATTGTGTGCCAGCAACTTTTCGGGGCGATGCTCCTTGAACATTCGGCTGACACCCCTCCAAACATTGGCTTTGCAGATGCTGAAGTACTTTTCGGCATATCGGATGTGAAATACCTCCAATTTGCACCGGTAGCTTTGCGATCTACTGGCGTGTAGCTAACATGTAGGCCTAACCAGCCATAAACCTAGAACTGAAATGAATAGATGGGCCACATTGTCACCAATACCCGATCCAGCTATGAGAGTCAGTATCGGCCCGATATCGGTATCGGTGCATCCCGGGCCGTTGGGCGAGGACGCCGTGGAACAAACTGAACCAAGAATAGATGGTCGAGACGGCGGAGGTGAAGCGATTTCCCGGCACAAAAAGGGCGGGACCTCTTTCATTTTCACCGCCGTTTGTTTATTTGAATGCCAGCGTGGGCGGTGCGGCCACAGTCAGGTCGACTGCAGCTGCGCTGGCGGTCTGTTATTTAGCCGAGTGATTTTTAACTGTCTCTCCAATCGACAACATGGTGGCGGGGGGGGGGGGGGACTCGTTGTGATTGGCTCTCTCTCTCTCTCACGTTGCAGAAAGTGGCGTGTGAACACAACAGCACCGGGCCACTCCCCTCTGCGTGTCTCTCTGAGCTACCGCACACCTCATCAGCCCTGATTGGATGCACTGCAAGGGTGAGACGCCCCTTTTAGAAGTTTTGATGAGAGGACAGAAGGCTCATCAGGCAGCTGAGCAGAAACATCTGCGCGTGTTTACGCATTAACAGTAGTCTGATCTCCAGCTCTTCCCCCGGTGTCCTGGTGAACCTTTTTCATTCGCATCTCTCGTCTCAACGCCGTCGGCCTCGTAATCGCGCACCCAAGCTTTCAAACGTGCACACAAACCCGCCCCCCAATCTACAACAAAAAAAAGCAACCCCTAAGAGACCCGAAATCAGCATCGGTGAACACAATAGCAATTAGTAAGAGGGACAATTTGTTTCACATCTGGAGTGCATTTCCTCGCCACCAGAATACCCAGCGATCCCCCTCTTTCGGGTGGGAAACGACTGTGTGTGTTTGTATGTGTTTTGTTTGAAACAGATGGGCGGTTTACATTAGCGGAGATGGGTGATAAACAGCTTAGAAAGGATTGTGTGGGGGGGGGGGGGGACCTTCGGGACACAAAGTAAGAGAGAGACACAGATTTCCCTCCCAGTTGCACACAGCGAAGTAGGTACAGAGCGCTGCAAGGTTGACGTATTTCTGCAGGCCAACCACCTGAAGCTAGCATCGCGCCGGCTCCCGCGACAAAAAAAGATGATGGCCTTTTTTTCCATTGGATTATTGCAGATAATGCAATACTTGCTCCATAGAGGGCTGCAGGAAAGAGACCTGAGTAGCTCTTTGGTGAGATGAATGAAATATGGTCTAGGGTTAACGCAGGTTAAATAGATTTTAACGTTTTTTTCTACGATATAAAATACGTCAGTAAATAAAAAAGGTGGTTGCTAACAGGTGGCTAAATGGGACTACAAAACGTCATCGAGCCGACAATTCCGCTTTCACAGAATCAGTGTTTCCTCCCGCTCATGTGACCGGGGTGTCATTCCTTCGTTTGTAACATTAGCTTTTTACTTCTGCTGATTGTATTCACGCTTCAAAAATCAAAAAAAATTGTGTTCATTTGTGAAGATTATCTTTCTGAGCAAAACGTGTCAGTATCATGAACGTTTGTTTCCTAACACAATCCAGAATCCAATGGAACATGTTTAGATTTTTCTTCCATTGGTTTTTAATTGGCTTTTTTCTTTGAGTAACAAGTGTGATGATAACTTTAAGGGTTGGCCTACAAAACTATGTCATCCCTGCAGCACTCCATAGACGGCAACATGTTCTCGTCCCAACTACCGACGCTTCGTCAGACTCCTTGGCTCACAGACGCAGTACAAAACAAAACCACTTTCGTTCGATTTTGGAAAAACGTCACGGTTGGGCTTAAAATAAGTACGTAACATAAATAATACATCATATAAGTGAGGAACACACATCATAAACAGCCCTAACGTATATTAACAATGACTTAACAACACTTTGCGACACTAACACCGGTCTTCTGGTTGAAAGTCCTGTGTTAGTTTGACCCATCCGCCCGATGTGGCATTATTTTGAAGGGTGCCTTGTGCATCCGTATCAGAGAACGAGCGGCGTGGCAAAGTAGGGCTATTTGAGGCCGAGGGAGTGACAACCGGTCGTGGATGCAGTGTAGTTGCAGGGGGGGCCTGCGTGGTTGGACGCTGTGTCGGGCCCTCAAACTATGTTTCAATTAGCTGAAATGGATTTCAGCAAGTGTTCAGAACATTTATCAACAAGTAAACAAAAACGTCATTTGATATACTGTATATTCCTTTTAAAAGGCAAACTATCTGCATTATGGTTTACTTGTCTTTTTTTTGTAAAATAGTCAGCAGTGATAATACAATTATATGCTTGTTCTACACAAACTATACAATCTAAATTGAACTATTCAATTAGGCTAAATGAATAATGTACTTTCTTTGATATTTTTCTCATACACAGATATGCAATGATGATTGCTGAATTTGTTATTCTGATGCTGTCTCTATTTGTTGTGCTCCGTATTTCTTTCGGTATCTGTGTAGAAATATTCTAGTATGTGTTAATGAGCCTGGTTCTCATCCTGTTTGGTTCATAGGCTGATATAAAATTGCTGCTATTTCTTTTGAAATGCATGTTGTATATTGTTATTATAGGCACTGTTTTTCAGAAGTAATGACAATAAAAGCACTTTGACTTTAACTTTTAAAATGCTGAAGAATCGTGGCTTTAGCCAAGGATTTTTTTTGGGTGTAACGTCTCTTTTTATTGTTATTTTTGGGGGTGGGGTGGGGGGTAATAGTTGGTCATAACTCACCTCTCACGCTCTAAAAATCAATATATGAGTACTGCCAAAAACACACGTTACACAACATGCGGATGACACCCCTCCTCGCCTCCTGTTGGTGTGATGTAACCATCGAGCCTCTGGCGTGTGATCGGTTGTGAGTAGCCCAGAGCGGGAGGTGGGGAAGTCTATCTCAGCTGAGACGGACCTTTCTGTGATGCGGTGGGGTATCAGGTCGCAGACAGCCGGCACCGGCGGTCTGCAGCAGGTTGATAAGGTAGATGGGTGGAACACATCCGCCGAAGGGATAGCTGAGAAGTTAATAGCACGCATTTTGTCAACAGAGTTTGGTTAGTTTTCATAACACTACTAAATATAGGCCCAAATACATCTTTAGAATCTTTTTAAATTCCCGTCACCAAGGCATGCTGCTGCCAAAAGGGGATCCTGGGAGGACAAATAAAAATGGACATTTTGGTTGGTTTTGGCTACCGCTTAATATGAATAAATGTTAATCTCCAAAATGTGTTTTGTTGCTTATTTGTTACTTTTATGTTAGATCCAGTTTGCCATTCAGACACACAGCAACCAAACAATTGCTCTTAACTAGTAGGACAAATACAAATATAAAATTACAATTAGATTTGGTTACCTTTTGTTGCTTTTATGTCACATTCAGGGTTTAGCTACGTCACTGAGGCCCACTGCTGCCTAAGGGAAAACCTGAAAATAACAAATATAACTTAATTTTATTGTCAATAGAATAATTAAATTCAATCTTCACAGCTACATTTGGATACCCATTTGTTAGTTTTATGTTTGATTCAGTTGTTATCACAAAGGGAGACTGATCCCAACTAGAACTAAAACTATAAGGCGTTTTGTTCATTTCGACGAGTTTTCAACACCCCTGAATCTGTATAAATCTTTAGAGCCTTAATGAGTTTAGTTTATTTCCATGTTAGAATCTCTTTCTCTTTGTCACTGAGGCATCTCAAATACAAACAGGGGAGCCTAGCTGAGAGGAAAACTGGAACTAAAAACAGTTACTTTTGGCTGCAGCACTCCTAACACTTCTAGATCTTAATAAAACTTTCCAGCCGAAAGGAGTCTTGTTACTTTTTTGTTACTTGTCACTCAGGGACACTTTTAGTGTTAGCTGAGAATAAAAAAAGCATTTTGTCAAGATACTTTCTGGGGTAGTTTTCTCTCCAATGCATTTAAACTTTTTTGTTAGTCTCATGTCAGATTGAGTTTTCATTACCTTTGGGGAAAAATGTCTTTCCTGCCGTTTATTTGGTTTTATGGGCCTATTTGGTGGAGAAACTGCAGTTTAGGGGGATTCAACATTAGATAAGTTTGGTGTCTGCGCGCTGGGAAATCACACCAGCTGAAAGCCAGGTTGTCAGTAACAACACAGAAAGGTCAACAGGAGGCGGGTTGTTTGAGGTTGACTACCTTCTTTCCATCTCCTTAAAGGCCACATAGGCACAAAGTTGAGGGGGGGGGGGCGCTTCCGCAGCTTCCTAAAGTAAAGTGTTATGTGCGTGAGGAACTTGTAGATCAAAAAAGGGAAATGAGATCGTTAGAACACAGGACTGTGAGTCAGAAGTGTGCCAAAAAAAATGTACAACTTCAAGCTGTATAATAAGATCATTTACTACCATTCAGACTCCATATATATGCCATAAATATCCAATAACAATGGGGAGAATTCAGTAAAGTAAGGTGTGCACTTTATCATTTGTTCACCTGAAGGAAGCCCCCCCACCCTCCAACCTCCTGGTCTTCTCCTCCTACACCCCCGCGCCGTGAGTTGTGGCTCCTTTTGCATTGTTATCATCGCTGTCATCTCCAACAATGAGAAACAGTGTGCGTTCAAGGGATGGGGGAGGAGCGGGGAACGACACAGGAAGAGAAGGGGAGAGAGAGAGAGAGAGAGAGAGAGGCCAGCTGTCGAGCATCGAAGAGAGAAAAGAAAAAGTGATCGAACACAAAGAGAGAGAATACGTCCGACGGGGTTGGCTGAACCGGAGGATGTGGAGGGATTAGGGAATCCTTCAAAGCAAAAAGGGCCCGAGTAGAAAAACGTCTCCAACTGCTCATTGTGAAGAAGTGGCAACAACAACCAAAAAAAAGTCACGGGTTATGGTTTGAATTGAGAAAAATGATCTCCACAGCCCTTAAGAAGCACCCTTTTCACTTTTTCCCCATGTGTTATTTGTTAGATCGTAACATTCTGCTATCACCGTCGACTTTCGGTTGTCCTTGGAGCGATAATGAACTACAACTTGCCGGCAGATCGTGGTGGCCGCATAACCCGCAGCCGATAAATGATCTCTTCAATGGGACACGTTTAAGCAATTATCGCTCCGTTCAGAAGAACCAGGCAGGCTGGCAGAGAGTCGGAGGCCGCATCCAGGCCACGTGTTGCACGCTGGGTTTGGGCATGTTGAGCACACACGTGTGAGGAGGATTGCTCCTGTATCATCAGCTCTGGTCGGTCTTCCAGATGGGGAATCCCGAGGCAAAGCAGGAAGGTCAAATGTCTGTATTAGGGGCCGGGCGATAATTCAATGAGATAATCTGTCGTCCTTCAATGGAATCGTATCGCGATGAAATTGTGTATAGAGATATTGTGACATAATTATGTCATCCACATCAATAATAACCAGCACATAGTGACTCAGATTTCTCAGAAAATCCGATTGCACTCCGATTCTTAAACAGTTGAGAAAATACTCAGTACTTTTCATTCTTTTTAAAGCATTTCACTCACACGAGAGTGTGATTATTTCATATGGACTATTTATTTATGAGATTACCAGAAAAATGTGCTACATCGTGATATATACCGTGACCGAGATATGACCAATATTGCGATAAAAGATTTTGGTCATATCGTAAAGCTGAAATATGCTTGTGCATGTTTTGCCTTAGCCGTCCAGACGAAGTTAGAGTGCTTTAAACGTTAAATTGAAACTGTTGCAGCATCAAAATGTCTGGTTGTTGCACGTTCGGTTGTCAGAGTCGATATTCCGACAGCGGACTCAAGTTCTAGAGGATTCAGAATACAGGAGCAACAGGTGTTTCAGGTTAAAGAGTGACCTGGTGACTGGTGACTATCAGCCGAACGCGTCCGTGGTTGCCCATAGTAACTCAATGGCTGTCATATAACAAACACAGATGAGTGTGTCTTTAAAATTGACTGAGGGCTTTTACAAGGACACATCCATGTTCTCTTGTTGCTTTTAACAGATGCTGCCGTCACTACAGGAAACCACGACGCATTCGGCCTGGAGTCAACCAGTTAACACGGTCACACATTAAACCGAAACACCCACTGCGTCTGTAGCTGCAAGCTATTCAACGTGTTGGACTGATCAACAATACTTGTGTTTGCAGCATATGTATGCATTAAAGCATATGTAAAATAAGCTTTTCATTTTGTTATGAAATAAAAAACTAAAAGATAGCCACGGTGGAGATGAGCTTGCCCCCCCCCCCCCCCCCCCCCCCCCACCTTGCACCCTCATTTTGTATTTTTCATTTCCTACATAGTATTGCTCTACAATGCTCAGAATCTTGCTGCAATTTTTGCATTGCATCTCCACACTGTAAGATTATTACTGTGTTTATGGATACATGATATGTATTTGGTTGATTATGAGAGATTTATACTATCACGTATTGTTCTGATGATAAAATTATAGCAGATAAGTTATCGGCCGATAATGGGAAATACATATATTATTTATGGTTATTTATTTATTCTATGAAATCTTCAGTTAGCATGTTAGCAATGAAAAAAACAAATTTCCAAAGTCAGAACAGTTTTGGCTACTTCAGTTTTAAATGAATAAAGTGATACAAAATGGCAATTTAGTCTGACCAACATTGCCAGACCAATTCAATCTGATCAAACCACACCCAGTTTTTGAGTGTTGAACTCCAAATAAATAAGACCCAAGAAAGACTTTTTTTTTATCCCAACTTTAACTTTCAATGTTACATATTAGTGACTAATATTCAATGTATTTAAGATTTGAAACCATGGTTAGCAGAGGTTTTAAAGGCCATCCTGTTCTATTACAGCCTATACAAATATAAAACCACTCAATTCTTCAGTAGTTGCACTGTTGCAATGCGCTGAATGACAAACACTGGACAACCTGTTACATGGAGAAAGTGGAAGAAAGCAGCAGAAAGCTGAACAAACAAGTAGTGATACTAGGTAATAGCTACATTTTAGTGTTGAGGGTTCATTGATACAAAAATGTATGCAAAGTACCATACACATACCACACTCTTTAAATTAGAAGCAAATTCTCGCATCATTGTTTTTCAGAGGCTGAAGATATATACCATTTATTTTTTAAATGTTCATTCGCTAATTTGTTTTGGTCTGATATTAATATTTTGTTATTAAAGATGGATACCATTCCATTTTTTTGTCATTTATAATTTTGATAACTACTTTAAGTCGCTGAATTATATGTGGAAAATTAATATAAAGGCTAATAAAAACATATTCACCTGTGTGCCGTCCGTCTGTTTACCTGATTATTTCACTCTCTTTTTTGTTGCTTTTTTAAAATTACATATTTTTTTCTATTTTCAAAATAATGGTCGCTACCTCTAGGTTGTTACATCATCTCCTCCATTGTTGATTGAATCCTATCCTTCATCTTTTTATATTAATTCCCTGTCGTGTTTGGAATATTTTCCTTGTGCTAAATAAAAAAAACAAAAACAAAACACACACATCCCACCACACTCACGCGACGTACCACCTCCGGTACAGTGGGCGGAAGTAGACGTATTCGATGCGCGTTATGAACTCCTTATTAAACCCAAAGAAGAAGAGGACTGAACCCTAGTGCATTCTGGGACGTAAAATGAACCACAATGGCGGTTAAACAACAAGCACGTCATACTCTTACACTAACGAGTTTACTTTTATCCCTTCTGCTCCAACCATGTCGGACTTTTGCCGAAGAACTGACGTGGGATCAGAACGGCTACGTTTTGTACTGCCCGTGCATGGGTAATTCATTCTTTGGAGCTGACACTTCGATTTATGTATATTGTGATGTACCAAAAGAGAAAAGCTAGCGAATTCAAAACTTCACTCATTCATAAGTTGAGAGTGAATTTTTTTTTATCGGCATAATTACTTATTTCGTAAATATGAACCCAGACCTACGTTGACCTGTGCTCGGAGTTCAGTAGAGAGGACCTTATGTTTAAAACAATATGAACTTTAAAAACATTTGAACACGTAACGTCAGAGGAGATGCAACAGTGAGTTAGCTTGTTAGCAGCTAACTGAGTCGAGCTGAGGACTAACTAGGGGCTTAACTTAAATGAACTACAGCTGTTGCTACTCCGTGTTAGCAAACTACTCATTAGTTATAGCGTGGTATAATACGGTGGTAGCCCACCTTCCCTCCAGTTACTGTTGCTCTTTTCTTGTCATGAGGAAGCAGTATAACGTTACTGTCGTAACAGAGCATAAAGTGCTGTTATTGTTCAGGTCGCTTTGGGAACCAGGCAGATCACTTCCTGGGATCTCTCGCCTTTGCGAAGATGTTGAACCGAACCCTGGCGGTCCCTCCCTGGATAGTGTACCGCCACCACACACCCCCTTACACCAATGTGAGTACAGTCAGAGAGCCGTGAGCGACCGACACTGACCACCTGTCACCCAATGTGATGATGACGTAGATTGATTGAGTATTTCATTAGTTCCAAAGAGAGATTTTCAGCGTTACAGCAGCCAAGTCATATAAATAATTTGTTTTAGAAAGGAGCTGGGCTTGAAGCAAATACTATAAGAAAAATATGACAACAATTTAAGATATGAATTGGAATAAAACAAAAACTCAGAATCGAGTCTAACGTGGAGCTGCAAGGAAAAGTCGCATAATTGATTAGTCGATGTACAGAAACATAATAGCCAACTATGTTGAGAATCGATTAATCATTAATGTAATTTTTTCATGCAAAAAGAGCAGAAAATGCTGTTTCATATCACATTAAAATTAATGTCTTTGGGTTTTGGACTGACAAAGCAGGACATTTAAAGACATCACCTTTGGACTTTTGAGAAACTGGGACAGACAATTTATCTGGAAAATAATCAGCAAATTAATCCATAATGAAAATAATTGTTTGTTGCAGCCCTAGACTAAAGGAACACAATGTAGTTAATTTCAAGTCAGTCTCACTCCATTCTTTTTCTTTCCTGCTCTATTCAGGTCCACGTTCCCTACAGTGAGTTCTTCCAGCTGGAGGCCTTGTCCGCCTACCACCGCGTGGTCAGTTTGGAGGACTTCATGGAGAAGCTGGCGCCCAAACACTGGCCTCCAATACAGAGGAAAGCCTACTGCTTTGAGACCGCTGCGCAGCGGAGTGCGGACAAGAAGTCCTGCCCCATGAAGGTGATTAACTGAGCAGATTGTAACTCTTGATTCTCAGATGGTCTGTGCATCGTTTCTCTTTCCCGACAGATGTGAGATAGCGAGTGAAAGTAGAGAAGCATAAAATGAGCTTCATTTAAAAGCAAATGTGCATGTGAAAGGGTGATGGTGAAATGCTGCCCTCTGGTGGCCCATAAACCGACCTTATCGCCGTGATGATGGGTCACAGTTTCACTGCTCTGTTATGAACGGGTGGTTCTGATTCCCTTTCAGGACGGGAACCCGTTTGGTCCGTTCTGGGACCACGTCGGCGTGGACTTCGACGCGTCCGTCTTGTTTGCTGGTATTTCCTTTAGTGCCCACCACCAACCTCATTGGATGAAGAAGTGAGTGCCCCACTGTGCTGTAGACACATTTAAGAAGGTCAGAGATGACGTAAAGAATACTGCAGCTTCATGAGCAGCAATGCTGCCCTTAATTAAACTTAACGATTGACCGACTGAAGATGTTTCTGAGGTTTTCTTTTTGTTTTTCATGACACGTAGTGCCTCCTTTGAAGTTGTTAAAGGGATAGTGCGGATTATTTGAAGTGGGGTTGTCTGAGGTTCTTCTCCATAGTCAGTGTTTTACTACAGTGTGGCCAGTTTCAATACACAGACAGGAGCACCAGCACGGGAGCAAAGCAATGTACTGCTGTGGATGTATTTTAGACACAATTTTAGAATCAATATCAGTTGAAGTGTATGCTATCTATATATATATATATATATATATATATATATATAGTATATTTATAGCTACACTATATTTATATATATGTAAACATTTTTTTAAGGTGTCTAAAATACGTCCACAGCAGCACATTGCTTTGCTCCAGTGCTGGTGCTCCTGTCTGTTTCTCCAAACGCCACCTACTGAAGGTAATACGCTGACTCTGGAACAGTACCTCATGCACCCCCGCTACAAAACATCCAGCCCATCCCTTCAGCAGACAGATTGTCCTCACGTCTCCTCCTGTTCCATCAGGTTCCCTCCCTCGAAGCACCCTGTCCTGGCGCTGCCTGGCGCTCCCGCTCAGTTCCCGGTGATGGAGGAGCACGTGGGCCTGCAGCGCTACGTGGTGTGGTCGGACCAGATGGTGGAGGAGGGAGAAAAGCACATCGCCGCCCTGCTGACCAGGCCGTACGTCGGCATTCACTTGAGGATTGGCGTCGACTGGGTGAGAAATGCTTCCCGACTTGTGAGTGAGGGATTCGTCTTCTCTCTCTGTGTGTCTCATATTCTCACACACAGACAATCACATATCTGTTCACACAGAGATGTCACATTAGATCTGCAGCGATTCATCAATTAGTTGTCAATTATTCAATTCATTTCCAACTATTTTGCTCATTGATTATTCAGTTTGAGTCATTTTTTAAAGAGAAGATTCTCTGATTCCGGCTTCTTAAATGTAAATATTTTCTGGTTTCTTGACTCCTCTTTGACAGCAATGTCTTTAAGTGTGTAATCGTCAGTTGCAGCCCTACGTCGCATTTCTGCATTCCCCAGGAAATCAGCTCCGTCACTCAGTCCACGCCTGTATACCTGCACCTAAACAAACACCATCACAAGGCTGTCTCTCTTAATACATAATCATAATACATAATAGATAAATCCAATGAAAGAATCGAAACCTACAAACGTGTTTTGCGGTCTCTCAATACTTGGTATGACTGTCTCCGCCCCGTCTGTAGCTCTCGCCTCCGAGCTCATTGGTTCACCTCACAGATGCATAGTTTCATTTGTGGGAAAGTCTTTTCCTCAAACAGCTGGTCGCCGTAGTTGTTAATCGAACGTCACTCAGTCAGCAGGAAATGGTGCATTTGTTGGGGACTATTTTCCACGGCGGATGAATCCACATTTGGTGGGTGGGGGGGGGGGTCCATCTAGGTCCACAAACAAGAAAGACTCTCTTCGCTCAACCCGTTGCGGCTCTGGCTGGCTGTGTCAATTTACGGTGGAAAATCGTCTCTCGCTGCCACTGTTCATGTTTGTGAATGAATGTTTTTGCAGTTAGAATGATGAAAGCTGCTGGGCATTAGTAAGCTTGTAAAATACATCTTAGTGACAATTGGAAGTGACAAATAACTGTGTTATGATTTTAGAGACCCACCAACTTTTTCCTATTGATGGTTTCTGATGTGTCAGAGACCTCCCATATTTTGCACACTGGTTGTAACACAGGTGGGATGTAAACACCGACCAGAATAAAGTAGGAACACTCCGCCCTTGGTTAGATGGAGACTATCATGCGTACTATCATGGATGTGCTCACCAAGCCAGGGTCGGAGAAGGACAGCGGAAAACTGAATAAAACAACAGAAAACAAAAGTAGGAGAGAGCACCGAGTCTTTATTCCTATTCGTCATCTCGTCTCATCTAAATACTGTTCTCGTCATTCCACCCGCGCAGCAAAATGCCTGCAAGATGCTGACGAGCGGTGAAGCAGGGCCTCACTTCATGGCCTCTCCGCAGTGCGTCGGCTACAACCGCCAGACCGCCTTGCCCCTCACCGCGCCCATGTGCCTCCCTGACCTGGGGGAGATCCGCAGGGCCGTCAAGCTGTGGGCGAAGAGGACCGCGGCCCGCTCCGTCTACATCGCCACCGACTCCAAGTCCCACAGCAGGGAAATTGAAAAGCTCCTGAAGGGCAAGGTGGGTTTGTAAAGCCTCTGTGATGTCATGAGTTGCTTTACATTCTGCCCCTGTTCGTTCCTGTCATCACCTTAAATGCAACCTGAACTGGTTAGCTACATTTTGACTGGCTTGATTGCTGTAGCACAATCTGGAAAAACAGGTTCTGTCACAATTAGCAAATTCTTTAGATACTTTACAGATGCATTTAAAGGTTAACCTGCGTTAACCCATAAGAGCCGAAGCCAGAATCCCCTTCCTGTAAACACAATGTCAGAAATGAATATTTTACTGCCAGGAAAGTGTTTTTTCCCCCCACCGAGCATTTTTAAAGAATTGTCAAGAATTAAGAAATCAATATTGTATTTCCCCGCCTGGTTGTTCATCTGTTTTTTTTCATCCTGGCTTTTCAGGTGAAGGTGGTGAGCCTTGATCCAGACTCGGCCCAAATGGACCTGTACATCTTAGGCCGGGCCGACCACTTCATCGGCAACTGCGTCTCCTCCTTCTCCGCCTTTGTGAAGAGAGAGCGGGACGTCCGCGGCCTCCCGTCCTCCTTCTTTGGCATGGACAAGCCCGGGATATCCAATCACAGAGAAGAACTCTGAGCACGAGGGGGTCGCGGTCGCCCTCTGGACGCTAACGCCGGAGGGCCGTCACGAAGAGGCGAGGGCGAGGGAGCGGAAGGCAGAGAATATTTCCACGTGACGTGATGGTCCGTGAAGGCCCGTCCTATTTTAGAATGGGTTTTAATCCATGAGAAAGGAGGAAGGGCTTATGAAATATGATGCAGCCGTGTCAAGGCTGTGACATGGACACTTTATTTTTGTCTGTTCCCTGCTTGAAAATCCAGTATTAATGTGTTTCCAAGACTTGACTTCTACCTGCTTGTGTTCACTATACTGAAGACAGTTTTTTTTCTTTCTTTCACGGAAACACAACTTTTCCCAATCTCATTTCTATTAGCTGCTGCCACACTCCGCGGCTGCAACCGTGTTTTGCAATCCCGACATGTTAGCAGGAGCTCCGGTGAACCCTGGAAAAGAACTTCAGTGCCAGCGATCATGTTCTCCCTCGCTCTTTTGCCCTCTTCTCTTTCTCTCCCCCACCTTTCCATCCCTCCTTGCTTTTTCCAGCTCACTCTTTCTTTTCCTCTCTGCCCTCCATTCCGAGGAGAGCACAGTAAACTGATCCTCCTGCACATACTAATTATAGGGAGGAAAAAGGAGACCGTCTCTCCACCTCTCAATTTATCAGGACCAAAAAAACTGATGGAAATGTGCGGAGCCCTGTACTGAATGTTGAGGGGAGAGTATTGTTATTCAGTGAATGTGAATGAATGTTTTGGGGGAGACAAAGAGTTGATTTGCACAGGCTGAATTGATTAAATGCAAGTGGGGATGTTTGGCAAGCTAATTGTGTTCTTCTGTGTGAAAGCAGTGAATGCACTAACGTTGAAGTTGAATGGTTTCTATAATGTTTTTCACCAATAAAGTGATGCACACTCATTTTTATTTAACCAACCGCCTGTTTACCTCCCTGACTGAAGCTTAGCTGTGAGTACAGTTGAATCAGCTGATATACTAAGCTATGTGGGAGAGACTCGTCGGGACTTGGTTGCCAGATATGCAGGACCCCTTGCATTTGTATTCTTCATAATGTATGTGTTGGGGCTCGTCACCTCGTTATTCACAGTTTAAGTTTTACGTATTTTGCGACTGGAATAACCGCTTAACAGTAATACGTACGCTCACTCAGAAGCTCACTATTTATAGTGTTAATGTATTTCACACGTACACTTTGGGAAGAGGGATACGGGACTTGAATCTGGCAACTAAGTAACCCGGACCGTTGTGGGGATGAGCAGCGGCTAATGGCTGACTGGGAGTTTTGGATTAGCTAACGTTCGCCAACGGTAAATCTTTAACGACAATTCTGTGTGCCAGGTGGACAGCTGTATTTATATCGCATGGGTGCAATGCGTCCAACGTCAATGTGTTTTTTGTTTTTTTTATGTGGCGGTATGGTTCATTGATGTATGAGCTCGCTGCTAGCTGTTAGCCAGGTAATGCTACCAGACTTGTAGCTTAGGTTACCCAGTGTTTGTCGTTGCTAGGCCGGTCTTGTGGGCTCGTTATGGGCTGCATTCTGCAGAGGCTAACGTTGGTTAGCTGAGCCGCTACTTTGAAGACTCTTGAATGCTAACATGAATTGAGCAGATTTAAAACCACGGTTTATCAACATGACAACGCTGACAGAGTGCCCACAGCGGTTGTCGCTTAATTTCCTGGAATTCCAACGTTGACTGTCTTAAGTGAAGATAGAAGTTTATAGTTGCCTGTTAACAGGTTTCATTTAGCTAACGTTAGCTTAACAGCTATAGTAACGTTAGCTAGAACAGCGTGTAACGTTAACGTCATTTTCTGCTCCTCACCGTTGGCAAGTAGCGTTTTGAACTTGTTGTTCTAGTTTGTTTGTTATTCATTTGAACCCACTACATTTAACATAATTAGCTCTCGGGCACGTCGTGGTGTGTTTTTTGACATCTGGAAAAATCCAATGTTAGTGTTTCCAAGTCCAGGTATTAAATACCAGGGAGTATGGAACTGGGGTACAGGTGTCAGACTAGCCAGCTATGTAATAGGCAAAGTCTGTCAATAGCTTTGTATTACATTGAGCTTAAATGAGACTTCCACTTTGTATGTAAAACTGTGTGATGCATTAACCTTCAAGGTGTTCAATCACCATGACAATTGCTGTTGCAGGTTGGTACTAATCACTGAATCTGTTTTCTCCAACAGTTTCTGATGTGGGCCCTTGTTTTGGTGGACTGCTCCTGAAGCTGCACTTGGAGGACAGAGCATACAAAGTGCCAAGCCGCGTGGGCTGGCAGCCGCTCTGCAACATGTCCAAGAGCAGGAGCGCCGAGTCGGTCAAGGTGGTGGTCCGTTGTCGCCCCATGAATGAAAAAGAGCGGGACGCCAAGTTTGGAAGGGTGGTCGCCGTCGATGTCAAATTGGGCCAAATTCTAGTCAGGAACCCCAAGGAGGCCTCGGCCAGTGACCACCCCAAAATCTTCACCTTTGATTCGGTCTACGACTGGAACTCCAAACAAATAGATTTGTACGATGAAACCTTCAGGCCCCTGGTGGATTCGGTTCTACTTGGGTTCAACGGGACCATTTTTGCCTATGGGCAGACCGGTACAGGGAAAACGTACACTATGGAGGGGGTGAGAAATGATATAGAGAGGAGGGGAGTGATCCCTAACTCCTTTGAGCACATCTTCACTCACATTTCCCGCTCCCAGAATCAGCAGTACCTGGTGAGAGCGTCATATCTAGAAATTTACCAAGAGGAGATCAAAGACTTGCTCTCCAAAGACCAGACGCGTCGTCTGGAGCTCAGGGAGAGGCCTGACACCGGTGTGTACGTTAAGGACCTTTCATCATTTGTCACCAAGAGCGTGCGGGAGATTGAACATGTCATGAACGTGGGCAACCAGAATCGCTCGGTGGGTGCCACCAACATGAACGAGCACAGCTCCCGTTCTCACGCCATCTTTGTCATCACTGTGGAGTGCAGCGAGCTGGATGCCGACGGGGAGAACCACATCAGAGTTGGCAAACTGAACCTGGTCGATTTAGCCGGCAGTGAACGCCAGACCAAGACTGGTGCTCAGGGGGAGAGGCTTAAAGAAGCCACGAAGATCAATCTGTCCCTTTCGGCCCTGGGGAACGTCATATCGGCTCTGGTGGACGGCAGGAGCAGCCACATCCCCTACCGAGATTCCAAACTCACCCGCTTGCTGCAGGACTCTCTGGGGGGCAACGCCCGCACGGTCATGGTCGCCAACATCGGCCCGGCGTCCTACAACGTGGAGGAGACCTTGACAACCCTGCGCTATTCCAACAGGGCGAAGAACATCAAGAACAAACCCCGCATCAACGAGGACCCCAAGGATGCCCTGCTCAGGGAGTTTCAGGAGGAGATCGCCAGGCTGAAGGAGCAGCTGCAAAAGCGCTCGGGAAAGAAGAAAAAGCGGAGGCAGAGGAGGAGGGCCGGGGAAGGGAGCGATGGCGAGGAACTGGAGGACGGAGAGACGGAGGACGACGACGAAGAAGACGGGGATGACAAAGGGGACTGGCGGGAGCAACAGGAGAAACTGGAGAGGGAGAGAAAGGCCATCATGGAGGATCACAGTCTGGTGGCTGAGGAGAAAGTTCTGCTGCTGAAAGAGAAAGAGAAGAAGATGGAAGACCTGAAGAAGGAGAGGGACGCCGGAGAGATGCTCGCAGCCAAAGTGAAGGTAAGCAGATTTTGTCACACACTGGGTGTGTTTCTGTACATCAAGTATGCATCGGATTGATTTGTGATTTGAAGAGAAGGTGTAGTACAGACTCAAATTTACTTTCATCGGATTCAACAAAAGGTTGCAAATGCTTTTTCTCCACAACATGACTTCAAGTGGTTTCATCTTTCTTTCTTTCTTCTCAATCCAGGCGATGGAGAGTAAGCTCCTCGTAGGGGGGAAGAACATTGTGGATCACACTAACGAGCAACAGAAAATGCTGGAGCTGAGGAGGCAGGAAATCGCTGAACAGGTATACCTTACTCTTGATTAGTCAGGCAACAAACATGTGATCAATGATGACAGGATAGTGTTGAATAAGGGTGTAACGGTACATAGAATGGACTGTACTTTTCCAGTCTTTTCGACCACTCGAAGCTTTAACACTACATGTCATCATTCACCCATTCATACACTGATTACAGCGGCTACCATGCAAGGTGCCACCTGCTCATCAGGACTCTTAACTAACCATTCACACCGGCACAGCCTGCGGGATCAATTTGGGGTTAAGTGTCAACTGGGACTACCGGGGGATCGAACAGCCGATCCTCTGATTGAAGGACGACCCTGCTCTACCACTGATTCACAGTCGCTCACAGTAAAAGTCACGGTTCGGTTCACAACCTGGTTTAGGAGTCACGGACAAAATCCTCTTACTGAGGTCTGAGGTCACATTTCTCCCGTCGGCAACTTTGGTAATCTATTTCTCTCGCGGGCGTCGATTCAGCCTAAATGCTGTATACCGTGTAGTCTGCGTGCACCGGACCGTGACCCCCGTTCACCGATGCCCGAAACCGTTGAAGCCCTAGTTTTAAATGTAGCGAGGATGAGACGGTGCGAGTTTGAGAGGAGACGGTGTGCTGTTGATTGTTCTTCATTTCAAATTTTAAATCTGTCAAAAGGAGAGGGGGACCGGACGCATCTGTTAGAGCAGCTACAACATGAGCTCTCAGATATAATACATGGAATTCATGCTTGTCCTCTTCACTTTCCCAGCTACTATAACAGATTTTTGATTTTTTTTTCGTATTCCAAAGCCAGAGCCACACCTTAAAATAGGACAGGCACCAATCATATTAATGCAGTGAGAGTTATTAAATCAGCCTTATGGGAAATGAGGAGAGAGAGAGCAGGGGGGGGGGGGGGGGTGGTAGTTGCCGAGCGCTACCCACAGCACCAAGTTGTACATCGCCAGTAGCAGACATAATTTGTCATACTTCTACAGTCAGTTAATAACATTTAATAACATCACCACAGTGATGGCTTCTATTACAGTCCCGGCATAGACTTCGGGCAATTTGTTTCGTTAAGATGTGTGCCACGGAACCCAGTCTCCGTTGCCGCGTCGGCCTTTTTCGTCAGTTTGGTAAACAGACCATTGTCTTGTAACTGTTGTTATCATCTCTGTTCGTAGAGTGACCTAAGCCGGACGGTCCCGTGAAAAAAGCCGCTGTGGTCTCTGGTGAAGTGGCGATCGCGGTTACTTATTTATCGTCTGACTGCAAATGAGACACCTCTTCTTTTTTTGTTTGTTTTTTGGCCTGGCTTTTTTCTGTGGTCGTTGTCAAATCTGGCGTGCGCGTGCTGGGCTTCTAACATTGCTGATGTAACCCAACATGAAAGCAGCGTAACTCGTATTATTGACAGCTGATTGGCAAATAATCATTTTAGGTCAGAAGGTGGCGCGATGTCTGTGAATTTGATTGGATAGAAATATAAACATTACATCACATTATAGTCATTTAGCAGACGCTTTTATCCAAAGCGACTTACAATTCAGTATCTATCTACACACCGTAGGCACAGCTACGGGAGCAATTTTGGGGTTAAGTGTCTTGCTCAAGGACACATTGACATGAGACCAGCAGAGAAGGCCGGGGATCGGACTGCCGATCCTCTGATTGAAACAGCTTTACAAAGTGACATTGTGTGATGAAATTGACCTACATGTTCTTCGAACCTTTAGCGAGCCACTCGGCAAAGGTTAGCTACTCGTTGGAGCTCCCAGCTTTACACCGTCTCTTACCCAACTGACTCACAACAACCTCACTTTCAATCTGCAACGTAGCCTCATCACACACGCACGCACACACACACACACAGCAACAAGGCTTCAATTTACGAATGTGCGCGTTT
Organism: Cebidichthys violaceus; assembly: GCF_023349555.1. Lineage (NCBI taxonomy): Eukaryota > Metazoa > Chordata > Actinopteri > Perciformes > Stichaeidae > Cebidichthys > Cebidichthys violaceus. The sequence continues at coordinate 16,419,290 of NW_027176816.1, forward strand.
CTTTCTTGTGTTTCCAGAAACGGCGAGAGCGGGAGATGCAGCAGCAGATGGATAGTCGTGACGAAGAGACTCTGGAGCTGAAGGAGACCTACAGCTCTCTGCAGCAGGAGGTCGACATCAAAACCAAGAAGCTGAAAAAGGTAGCAGAAGCACCCGTGGGTGGGGCCAGCTAATCGCTGTCTCTCTCTCTCTCAAGACACTGTTTGCTGCACGCGTCCCCAGTCTTCGCCGCTGTAATCAATTCATATATTCTGAGTACATAAAAATACACTGCTAGCATAAATGTGCATTTGATGATTTGTGAAGGCATCAACACAGCACGGGTCTGTTTTATTTGTTCAGTACTTCAGTAAGTAGATCAGGTACTCTTTCATCAGGTAGTATCAGGCAAGAATACATTATTTGCTTTTTTTTTTGTCTATCTGGATAATCCATTGCTCCTCATGATGTCAGTCAGGCGTCTAAGCCAAATTGTAAGGCGTAATATTCTAAAAAGTCCTTTCGTTAAGCTAACCCTGGCTTCCTCTCCTTCTCCGTCTTCTAGCTGTTCGCCAAGCTGCAGGCCGTGAAGGCAGAAATCCACGACATCCAGGAGGCTCACATCAACGAGCGCCAGGAGCTGGAGCAGACCCAGAACGAGCTCACCAGGGACCTCAAACTCAAGTACGGAGCCTGCATGAGACGCTGCTCAGTATTCTGTCCATCGTGAGGAGGGAGCGCTCACTGTAACAAGCTGCGTCTGATTCCACGCTGTCAGACGTAAAGGCAGAGTCTGGAGCCTTTTTTTTTTTAGGTGTGGTTGTATGAGGTTCTTATACAGAAATACTAGAGCTGAGCGATAAATAGATTTTGATCAGTTAATTCAAGTTCAAGCTTTAGTACAATGTTTAAAAAAATACTCTACAAGGATCCAGACCTTTTTGTTTTTCCAACCGTCCAAAAAATCATTTCAACCTCTCTGAAATCAGTAAACCATCAACAATTCTAAATGTTATCCGTTTGCTTTTAGTTACAGTCATATTAGTGTTTGTTTTTTTCCATAGAACACAATTCAATTGATAAGGAAATAAAAGATTATTTCACATTGTGATAGTTAACATTAAACTGTCATTAATCAACGGTTCACATGCGTACCGAACCGTGAGGGGGATCCGTACGGATCACGTGTCGACCTAGTTCTTATTTTAAGGAAAAAATAAATTGATTAAAATCAAATCAGAAATTGTATTTTGAGCCATAATAGTGAGTGTATTGCGTACAGGAGACGGCGGTTGGAATGCCCTCTGTGTAAGGAAACAGACGTGAGTACCAGCACAGAAGCAGTTGAAGTGTGCGCTCTACTTAGAAACATCTCTCCGCTTTACCTTGATGTCGAGCAGCTCTTCAGATGAGGAGCTGAAGCTGTTATTTCTGTCTCTGTATGCTCTTTTCAAAGCCACAAGACTTCTTTGACTAAACAACTGAATTTAGCTTCACACAGAACACAGCAGCTGCTTGTCTACCGCTGACTCAATCAGTTAGTTTGTCATTGTGTGACTTTTGTGAACTATTGTCATTATATGTATCATTTGTCATATGGATCGACGATGTTGTAATTCAATTATGTTGTTCATTCTGCACACATGACCTCTATTTCACTCTTTCTTTCTTACTTTTTTCCAGTTCAAATTTTCTTTGCGGGGAGTTTTTCGATATCTGAGGATGGACTGAACTGGTGTGTTGTCATGTGTCCTGCTCCTGTCTAGTTGTTTGTTTGTCTTTCAGGCATTTGATCATCGAGAACTTCATCCCCTTAGAGGAGAAGAACAAAATAGTCAACCGGGCTTACTTTGATGAGGAGGACGAATACTGGAAAACGAGGCCCATCACACGTATAGAGGAGTAAGTCACAGAATAATCCCAGCATGCATCCTTGCATCCGGCTAGAAGGGATCTGACGTGTTGTACAGAAGCTTTTTAAAATAGGATGTGGAGCTTGTATTGTCAATGAATATTTCATGGTTTTTAAATCAAGTATTTAAAGGTGAAGTGTGGTATGATTTGTCACAGTGTTTGAAGTATGTTTGTAATGTTAAATAGATGAGAGCCAGCAGGGGAGTGGCTGTACTTCCCCTTGTGTTGTCTATATATTATTTATCTAGTTTGTCAACAGAGGACCTTATTTAGTGAAATCAATATCCATATTGCTGTGAGATGGTAGGAACAGAATTATGACATAGTGAGAACATATTTTGATCATGTGAACAAAAGTCATTATTTGGTTTCTGGGCTTGTTTTTTATCTGCATCTGAAATTCGCAGAAATCAAAACGGCTGCAAAAGAAAAGCACTGCGCAACAGCAAACTGTTGGATTCGGTGTGGATAGGTTTATAGAGATGTATGGGTTTGAAATCTTCAATTGAAATACTCAGTACCATGCTTTTTCCTCTATAATACAGAACGGTTATGATACATTAAGATGTATTCTTCCCACAATGCTGCACACTGTCTCATTCTCTGTGTCCGCTTCAGTGACCATCAGATGATGAGCCGGCCTTTGTCTGCGGTCGGCTACAGGAGGCCTCTCAGTCACCATGCTCGCACGGCCATGATGATGAGGCCTGACATGAGATACAAAGTAAGCTGCATGTCCTGCTCACGCTTTACTTTGATGTGTTCACACATCAAGAGACTCTATACTAAACAAAGCTATGAACATTTAATCAATAATCATTATAAAATGCACAGGAATCCAGAATGCATGTAGGTGTCATGTTAAACATTTCCCTAATTGTTCCAATAATAACATGCAATATTTTCAATTATTTAGATAAAATATATGCATTTTTATCAACCTCCTTTCTATAAAAAGGGAAGCCAATGCGAAAGTGCCTTGCATTCTGTCTAATGTCCATCAGGGGGCGACTCCTCTCTTTGTATTGAAGTCTATGAGAAAATGACTCTACTTCTCTCTTGATTTATTACCTCAGCAAACATTGTAAATATGAGTTTATGTTATGTTCTCAGTCTCTAGCTTCAAGTCTTCTTCAATACAGCATGATGTTCATTTAGTGAATGATGGTCCATTCAGAGTCAAATAGACCATAAAGCAGAATATGCTTTAGGGCGGGGCTACCTTTTAATTGACAGGTCTCTACTGCGGTGTTGTCTGTATTTTCCTCTTAGAACGTTAACCCTTTCATGGCGTGTTTTCACTTCATGGTTTAAGTTAAATGTATCTTTTTGGGCACCCAAAAAATAGCTCCACCCCCTTCACTTCTGGTTGCAAGATGGTGACAGCCAAAATGTCAAACTCGAGGCGTCAAGATTTTTTACATGCTTGTCGTCAGCCTTTTGACAATGAGGTCATCTTCATCACTGACACATAAAAACGTACCGGCATTGTCTGTCTCTGTTCCTCTCAGGCTGAAAACATCATGGTGCTGGACATGGACCTGCCCGCTCGGACCACTAAAGAGTATCAGGAGCCGGTTATCGCCCCTAAGGTGGCGGCGGCTCTGGAGAGCGCTCTTAGGGACGAGGATGAGATCCAGGTGGATGCCTCTGGCTTTCACAGCAGCTTGGGATCAACTCTGCCGCCAGGCGCCAGCCTCAAGAAACCAAAGTCCGGGTAAGATGTCAAGACCACAGATTAAGTCAGGTGGCATATACTGTGGTTAGGCTGGTGCTCGAATTGACCCTTTGCTAAGTCCCGCCCCTCACACACAGGCTGGCCAATCATAGCGTAGCATCGGCCAGCTGCGATCACGACCCTTCAATTATCCATCTCTGCTCCATAGACTCTTTTCAGGCCGGTTCAGTAGATTTGGACCTAGCCGTGGTTAAACGTGAAGCTATCATGAGCAGAGTAAGTTAGCACATCATTATCTAGCGTTAGCAGTTCTATGCTAGGCTAGCTACTGAATGCATACACATGCTGCTTTTTAATGATCATTACAACCAGATACACCCGAGGGTCCCCCATTTGGACGCAGAGTACATCAAAACTTAGAGAGTTTTGTGTTAAAAGTAACTGGCAGAGAACCCACGAAGAACGAATATAGTGATGTTATAGTTCTGCAGAAACCTCAGCGTCCTGGGAACAACATGAACTAGGTCACTTCTACATGAGACAAACACATCTCCCATCAGCCAAGCAAACAAATAACAAAATATCATAAATCATACTCGATATGACTGGGACAGACCGGAGAAAACAGCTGCTACACTCTGTTAGCAACGTGCTACCTACGAACATGCAGCATGAAAAAGCACGAGCGCCTGACGGAGATTACGGACATAGTTTCCATTTCTCTCCCCGGTAAACCATCGCAGAGATATTCAGCTTCGAACACAAAAAGTCACACAGCTTTCATCGAATATTGTACTTACTTTTGGTCGAATCTCAGCGAAAAAATGGAATATCTCCGTACTTCCAACGCATGTTTGTCCAGCTGCTGGTGCTCCGTGTGAATCCGTTCGATTCGTGTCTCTCCGACACTCCTCGGATTCTTGAGAGGGTTGGAAGCTCAGCAAATCAGATTTCAGAGCTGGACCTTTTTGAGCTTTATTGGCTAATAGTGCTGTCAATCATCTAGCTTTCAATTCCAGGCAATTCTATTGGCTCCTACGGTTCGAAGGATGTCTCAATGGTGAAAATCGGAGAAGGGGGGGCTGAGATACAGCCCTGAACAGAGAGTCGAAGCAGGATTTGACCTTAAACTAAATAACTAAAAAGGGCATAGAAAGAGCTTAAAACACTCAAAAAAGGTCCAATCTTCGGTCTATTGATTCAATGAACATCATGAGTGATACATAGAAGTGATATAGAGTGTTTTTGAATTTAAAAAATACTTTTTTATTCAAATATTGGAGTATTTGATCAGTTTTCTAATTTGAAATGCTCTATATTTCATAAATGTTTCACTGTATCTATGTATAGCTGTGTATATAGAGCCTATATCAGTTGTTCTAAGAGCCCAGCATATTAAAAGTCTTGGATACCCATACTTTCCAAAAAACAATACCCTAAAAGTGCTGTTTTTCAAGATCGAGCTTTTGAGTTTTCCAAGTTCTGCTGTGTTCCATCCTTATCTTATGTGAACCAGTAACATGTATTCTGATAGTTCCATGATTTTTCTCATCTCAAAAATATATTAAAAAAAAAAAAAAATTTAATTTTTTTTTTTTTTTTTATACAATTAATTAGGTATTTCTTATCTTTATTCGAGCTGAGGCCTGCAAA